>NC_067404.1:520352-598981 GCF_016432865.1 Antechinus flavipes
TTCACTGTGTAAACATATTTTACAAAGGCTATCATACTCACTTGGCTGGTACTGACACTTCCTTTGAATAACGAGCAGTTTGAAGGATTAGTAGACATTGGAGCTCTCAGAACTATGTTAGCTGCTTCTCAATGGCCCCGTTGGTGGCCTATGACTTCAGCTAATAATAGAGTGGCAGGGGTAGGAGGCAATAAGGAGGCTTCGACGTTTACCGAACTGTAAATTGTCAAAAAGATGGAAAGACAGGAACCAATTTTCCTTTAATGATAGATGGCTTACATATTAACTTAGGAGGTAGGGATACATTGCATCAATTAGGGAGGAAAACCACCACAGATTGTTAGAAGGGTTATTGATACTGTGGCTTCCACTGCTCCAAAAATGACTTGAACTACTGACACACTAGTATGGGTGGAGCAAAGAAAAAAAAAAGAAAAAACAGCTGCTCTACATCAATTAATACAAGAACGATTAGAATTAAGACATGTTAGGACAAACAAGTAGCCTATGGAACTTCCCTGTACTTGTTATAAAGAAAAGACATGCCAGCTGAAATAGCAAGAAAAACATTGCTCAGAATTATCCAATTAAACAGGAGGAATTATATGAATTAACATAGGCAAGGATAGATTAGATTACCTAATAGCTGCTCAGGAAACCTGGACTATTTTGTCAGGGTTAGGAGAGGTAAAAATCCTGACCCAGTTGTCATTCTATCAACAGTGGCGATGGATTTTTCCCATAAAAACAAAAATACATCCACTTAAAGGCCTTAATGTGTTCACTGAAGCCACCAAGCAAAATTAAGCAGTCATAGATTCCCCACCATTGGGCATATCTAATGTATTTACTGCACCTTACACCTCAACACAGCAAAATGAACTGCATGCAATTATACAAGCATTGAAAATAGGCAAACCCATCAATATCATTTCAGAGAGTCACTATGCAGTTGGGGTGATCCAGAGCATAGAGACAGCCTATGTAAAGGCTCAAACAGGACCATCTTCTCATTGTTTCAGGAGATACAAGAGGTGATTTTAATGAGAGTCCACCCTTTTTATATAATGTATGCCACTCTCATACAGATGGGCTGGGACTTATATTCAAAGGGAACAAAGTAGTGCATGATCTGCTTATATAATGTATTCTTTTCTGCTCTCTAGAAGAAGCAATAAAAGCTCATGATCACCTGCATCAATCTGCCAGATCTCTGGAGTCTTTAATAAGAGGGACACAGCAGCAGCAGAGGAGAAGGACCTCAGGGCCAGAGCAAGAAACAAGGAGAACAGACTCAATTTTTTGGCTGCTGCCATAGTCGGGAACTATGGGGGTCCACCGGCCTCGCAACTGTCCTCAGAGGATCCTCCGGCCCTTGCCCCATGTGCAATCAGAAGGGGCACTGGAAGAGAGACTGCCTACAGAGAGGTCGAGCAGCCTCCTTCCCATGCCCTGTCCTGTGGGTCTCCTCAGGACCAGAAGTGACGGTGCCCGGGTTTGGCCAGGCTCCCCCTCAATCCTTCACAATGGCCAAGCACAGGGTGACCCTGGATGTGGCGGGTAAGGCTGCTGAGTTCAAAAAAGGATTTTTTGATCGGGGCGCCCTGTTTTCTGTCTCGCTCTGGACTCACTCACCCCTCCCTCCATAGGGCGATGGGGGATTGAAGGGAAACTGAAGCACTCTTCCGAGACCTTCCTCTGCCCTGCCAGTTTGGTGGCCTGTTATTTAACCACTCCTTTTAGATTATTCCCTCCTGACTTGCTTTTGTTGGGGTGTGATTTAATGGTGAAGTTGAGGACCCCGTTTTCCCTTCTCAGACCTCCAGGTGACCTTTTTGTGCTTCTCTCAAAGGGAATCTGGGAGGAAGTAGATTCCTCTCTCTGGGACTCGGAAATCCCTGAGTGAGCCACTCATGTGTCTCCAGCCTTAGTGTGCCTATGGGATCCCAGTGTGTTCCCTCACACACACCGATACCCCATAAAGCCAGAGGCCAGCAAGAGATTGCAGCCCCTGACTGTGAGTCTCCCCCGAATACTCCCCAGCTCCCTGATAGGAAGCCAAATGGGGAGTTTTGCATGGTGCAGGCCCTCAGAGAGGTTAATGAGTCACTTATGCCCATTCACCCCATTGGGCCTAATCTCTATATTATTCTCACTCTGATCCCAGGGGACACTTTCCTGCTCTGAATCTCACAGAGGTTTCCTTTTGTATACCATTGCATCAAGACTCATCATTTCTTCTTGCTTTCAAATGGGCAAAGCCTCACCAACTAACTGCCCCAGGGCTTCCGAGATAGCACGCACCTATTGAGACAGGCACTGGCTGAAGATTCAAGGCACTTGGAGCTGCTTCTCAGCAGCTTCATCCAGTACGCAGGTGTGATCTTGATCTGCAGCCCAACCCGAGAGGCTTCCCTAGATGCAGCCATAAAAACTCTTCATTTTATGGCCTCTAGGGGCTACAGCATCTCCTCACCCAAAGCCCACATCGCCTACCAGTCTGTCACATGTTATCTCCCACCTCTCGTTCTCACACAGAGGAGAGAAAGCAGACCCCCCCTGTCTCTCCCTGTACCTGCCTCAAAGAAACTACACTTTCCTGGGTATGGCTGGCTTCTAAAGAGTTTGTTTACCTAATTTGGGATTATTGCCAAGCCCCTCAAGGCCCTGGCACACACTTCCCCTTGACTGGGGCCAAAGTGCGCAAAAGACCCTGAAAGCTAAAATTGACTTATGCCCCTGCCCTAGCCCCACTTAACATAGGAAAGCCCTTTACTCTGTATGTTGATGAAGGGAGGAGGCAAAGGACAGAAAAAGGCCTGGCCTTCAACACCTTGTCCCAAGTGTAAGAAGGGATTTCACAGGGCTTCGGAGCATAGAGCAGGAAACCAATCAAGGGGCCATGGCCCCGGGCCCATCAACAAAACATGGGCATGGCGCCTCCCCCACAGCCACTGTCAGTCACCCAGCAATACACACGGCAGTGGCCAAAGGAGCCGCCGCAAAAGCCTAAATTTTCAAAGACACCCAAGGTAAAGCCATGTTTACTGTGGCATCAGTTGCCCTTTTGGCAGCCAATCCTGCCCATGACCAATGAATCTAGTCACGAACCCGGCTCTTGCCTCCTCTCTCTACCGTAGGCATGACAGTTGGCACCGAGGATGCTGCCTGTAGAGGCTACATTACACACCCCGTCCTCTGGGGCCCTAAGGAAATGTTGTCATCACCCTACCACCCCAGGCATGCATTTGCAGGAGGGGGAAGGTATTGGCTTCCGGCCTCGTTTCCCATATCATAGAGCCTCTTAACTTTAAGAAATTTGACACTGAGGGATTAGACACTCCCACATGTGTTGATCTAAAGCTGTATCCCAATCTTCCTGACCTACATCCATGGAAAAAATGTTTGAGAGTCTTTTAGATGCAAGGGCAGACAAAGCAGTGTTTCCATCTTTGTTCTGGCCAGCAGAGTGGCCCTTTCAATCAGTTAATACTGCCTCGGTGGGGATCGGTATGGACATGGCCCCCACATTAGTGCTCACCCCTTAAAGTGGGGACCAAAGGAAAATCAGACCTTATCTCATTGGCCACCTGCCTGTAAATTTGAGGGGTTGAGCCTTGCTTCGCCAATTAGGGGTTCACCTCACAACAAAGGCTTTTTCTTAGGGGCCACCGCCATGCCTGCACCTGTCCTGAATCGAAGGAAAACTGATCAATCCCTACGAACAGAGCAGTGGTCCCTCACCAAAGAAAAGTTATCGGCTTTGAGAGAGAGAGTACAAATCCATCTGAGAAAAGGACATACATACTGGGCCTTCTAATAGTCCTTGGAACTCTCCAGCACTTGTGATAAGAAAGAAAACAGGAAAATGGAGAGTGCTGACAGAACTTAGGAAAATTAATGACCAGATGGAAACAATGGAACAAGTGGAAACGTGTTGCAGCCAGGTCTTCCGCCGTTTCCCAATATGATTCCTTCACATTGACCACTATGAGCCGTAGATATTCAGGATTGTTTTTATTCTGCACCTGTGCATCCTGGGGACAGACAAGAGATGCTTTCTCCATTCCCACTCCCAATCTGGCAGTGCCATATGACTGCCAACATGTCTTCCCTGGGGCGCATGAAAGACAGCCCAACCCTGTGTCAGATGTATGATCCTGAGGTTATAATAAGCCTGTTAGGGAAAAATATCCCAGGTCAATATTGATCCATTGCATGGATGACCTTCTTGGGGCTGCTCCAACACCCTCAGTTGCTGAGGACACAGTGAAGGCTCTGGAAGCAGTACAGCTGTACATAGCCCCTGATCAGATACAGAGAACTATGGCTGTCGACTATGAAGGTTTCCAGGTGTCCCCTGAGTGCATTACACCCCAAAGATGCAAATAGGAACAGATCAATTGGTTACTCTTAATGACCATCAGAAGCCCTCGGGTGACATACAGTAAGCACTGTATGCTTTAACAAATGCTCAGTTAGGGCCCTTATATGGCATACTCCCAGGAGACACAGTCTAATCCTCCTGCTCCCCCCCTTCCCTGTCCCTCCATCCCCCATCCCTGTTCTCTGGCTCCAGTGACAAAGCTGCTTTGGCCCAAGTTATGGACGCTCTCCACTCAGTGTCTCATTGCTGGGATCCAGCCCTTCTGGTGGCCTTGCCTCTCTTCCCTACTACAGCTCCATCAAGGCGATTCCCTATCAGGATGGTTTTTTTCCTCCTATTCAGTCTCACCATGTGATTTTGTCCTATGCCTCTTTGGCAGGATGCCTCCTGTAAAGAGCAATTAAAAGAACCATTTTGTGCTTTGCTTCCCTGCCAGATGCTATCGCTACCACGTATGCCCAGTCAGCTGGAGACTTTCCTTTCACAGGACCCAGAATGGCAAGTGCTTCTTACACATGGCGTTTCCTTCATACCCCTGTCTCGCTCCACACTGCCGATTGAGTCCCCTATTTCTCCTTGGCCATGGATCGCCCCTCCCAACCTCTCTCCTTTGCCCCAGGCTCTGAATCCATACACAGATGCCACTAAGAACAGCAGAGCTTCCTTGTTTCTTCCCTGACTTGTCTCAGCCCTTTGTGTTCACTACATGTTTTGTGTCTATGTAAGCAAATGAAGTCTGTGCTGTTTCCCAGGCGGTGACCTACGTTGCTAGCCCCTTACATGTCATCTCGTTGAGTCAATGGGCAGTGAATGGCCATGCGAGACTGCCATCCTCCCCAGGGCCTCTACAGATGTGTTTCAAGTGGAGGAAGTTTCTGCGCCTACTTTGGCCTTTCACACATTTTGTGCCGCCTCCCATATTCACCATCTTACAGGTATTCCTCACAACCCCCAAGGGCAGCCGCTTGTCAAACGCCGACATCAGGACTATCTCCAAAAACAGAAAAGGGGACTTAATGGCCACATGCAGCCCCTCTCTCCAGTGGCACAATTAGCACAGGTGTTATTCACTTTAAATGTTTTAGCCCTTGATTCAGATGGCGTTTCCAGGGCTGCGTGTTTTCTCCTCCATTCGCTCCAACAGGTACCCCAGCGCTCCATGGCCACCATGATCAGCCCCAATGTTATTGGCCTTGCAAGTTATATGGAAAGATCTGTCTATGGGGCAGGGGCAGGGTCCGCTGGCCACAGTGCCAAGATGGGAGAAGGGGTCTATTCTTCTCTTTACAGATTCTGGGGGCAAGAAACCCTTACCCTGGCGAGCGGCACAGCCTGTAGGGAGCAACCCAGTTGCTGCTGTTTGGTCATGATGATCTTGCTGTGCCTGCTTATTCTTCAGTCCCTGGAGCATGTATCCAAGGAACTTTGTTGGCCCTTGGGGATGTCCCGCCGTGGTTCTCCTTGGTGACCTGGAAAGATCCACCCCTGCCTCTCGGACCACACAGAGACCACTCGTGCCATGGACAAGTTAATAGCCCCCACTGCAGCTTATGGAATGTATACCAAAGCCCCCCACGCTCTGTGCCTGAAAATCAGATCTGTGTCTATGTGGTCACCTGTACCCCTTTTGCGAGCCTCCCTGGAGTAGCTCCACCGTGGTAAGATCCTCCTGCCCAGGAGACTCTGCACTACCTTCAGCCTAAAAGGAAAAGGCCGCGTATCTATTGCATTTTTTTAGGGGTGATGCTCCTTGCGGTTCTGATGGCTTCGGCAATTTCCACTGCTCCTTCTGTACGAGAGCCGGCCTGGAGAACGAACTCAGCTTGTTAATTAGTAGCTCAATTTGTAATTGCTCTAGTCATATCGCCCTTGCCTCACCAAAACAAGAAGCGAAGAATCAGGCTTTGTCACATCTCATTACAGAAGTGAGAGAGAATTTGTTAGCCTTAGGACATCAGGTGGGCTACCTCGAATGATGGGTTTACGCTGAGATGAAATAAATAAAATGTAATAAAAATGGATGGATGGATATGGTGACTAAACTAGCTTTCACCCTTTGTGTGTCACTGCTGGGAAGGTTAATGAATCTGATTACTCTTGGGATCAGCTAAGAACACGTTTGTTTGGGGTGTGTAGCAGGAACCATTTACAAGCAATAGTGGTCTTTAATCACCAGATCCCTCTGCGCCAAAATGTAGAAGGGGGAGCTGTATCTCTCCAGGCCGGCACACCTGTTTAACCACAGGACTCAAGGTCATCTTGACCTGGCTAAGACCCCCGTCAAGTGCCAGCCACAGACCCCAAAGACTGGGGAGGATTGGGAACAGGTGTGCTGGGGATGTCTACTAAATCAGGACGGCTGTGGGGAGGCCGTTCTCTAGAGAATGCCAAGTTTCTCCTCGTCCCCCAAAATGCACTGTCCCCTCATGATTGATTTATCGGCGTTATGTTTTCTGGCTACCTTGTGGGTTTAGAGCACAGAGGGCACGTAGCTACAGCAAATGTCTTGGTCTGAACATCGAGGTCATTCTCTCTCTTCTTGCTTCCCTGGTCTCTGCAAGAGCCGATACCACAGGCCGGTCTTTGGCATTTCACAAATGGCCCAGCCTTCACTTCTCAGGTAACCCAAGATTGGTCGAGGCACTGATGACGGGCCATCTCCACTCTGCCTGGCGGCCTCAGTCTTGTGGGAAGATGAACCACACCCTCAAGCGTGTCTTCCTAAATTACACCTGGAGACTCAAGTGGAGTGGGTGAAGAATCTCCCATTAGGCTTCTCGGAGGCTGCATCGCACCTCGGAGAACCTTGAGCTGAGCGACTTTGAACTTCTCTATGGGAGGCCCTTCCTCAACTCTGACGTTCTTGTAGACATTGGGTCACTCAGGTTGCCACTCAGCTCCAGAAAAGTGTAGTCCCAGAAAGCTCTTTCTGAATATGCAAACGAGCATCTAACCCAACAGATGCTCATCCTCAGACTGTCACCCCTGTAAATGCAGGGCATGTGGTATATTTGAGACCTTAGAAGGCTCAAGGTGCTGACCCTCTGGGCATTAAGTGGAAGGGACCATATAAGGTCATTCTGACTACTCCTATGTCAGTCAAACTGGAAGGGTCCCCCAGCCGGACTCATGTGTCTAGAATTAAAGGGCTGCTTCTGTTCCTTCTCCCTTAGAGATTTCTGAAGATTGCTGCAAACTCATAGAGGACCTGAAACTACTTTTTCAGGACCCCTGAAAACACTCTGGGGAAGGAAGGGTGAAAATGTCTGTGTCCTTCTTTCCTTCATCTAGTTTTCTTGCTTGTGACTTCCCACCTGTTTTTTCCAGGTGTATCTTTAACAACACTCAGAGGATGAGAGCTTAATGCCTACTAGTTTCTCTCCAGCTCTCTTTGTAACTCTGTGGGCCCCTGCCAGCAGGGAGGTAACTTCTCAGTCAGGCTAGGATACTCTGTGAGCAATGGGGGCATTCAGGGTTATTGGCATTTATTGGATGCTTCAAGGCATCCCCAGATGCAACCTGATGCATTTTTTGCAAAAGGTCCCATTCCCAAATGTCACCAAATCTCCACCCCTCTCCCCTATTTGTACTAGCTATCTCTCAGGAGAAAGACTAACCCGACTATCCCCTGTTTTCTTGCTGGAAAGGACCTCATAGCTACTTTTCTCAACACCTATGGCACAGGGGCAGTACTTGTCACAGTAGCCCACGAAGGCCATGTTTACATCCCCAATACAGGGACTTATACCATCAATACTCTTGTTGCAGATGAGTGGAACTCCTCCCCCACCTGCTGCAATTTCACCTCGGCGCCATGTACCAGCTGTACAGGTGGGTCAAGGGCTAGCGGTACCTCTGGCTATGGACCCTCCTGAGAAGGAATTGTAGGATACCCATTTCCAGATGACCCTGGCATGCTCACTCAGGCTTCTAGGCCACCTCCCTTGAAGCATCTTCCTCCTCCTGAGAACTAACCTTGACAATGTCATGAAATCCTCTTCATCCTTGGGGCAACTAACTTGGGGAAGTTACTACAAAACTTGACCTCAGCTACCATCTGTGCACCTGATATCTGAGGGACATGCTTTTCTTGGAGAAGTGGGTTCTCCATTCCACTTGGATGTTCCTGAGGGACCCGTTAAAAGGAGTGCCTCTGACCAGAGCCCTCCCCAGCTGTAATCGCCTCTCCCTTCTTAAACACTGTGCTCTTTGCACTCTAGATCACCCGCGTGCTCCCCTCACTGGGTTTAGCGCCGCTGCTTCAGTCACTGGAGGGGCTACAAGTGGGGATTTGGGGGAAATGTCCTTTGGCTTTCAGCAAGGGCACAGCATTGCTAGTTCCTCCCACCATGAGAATGTCCTCCAACCTGACGGCCAACTCAACCAGCTGGCCATGGAAAGTGCACCCTCTCTCCGAGAGGGCCAAGACTCTCTGGACTCTCTTGCTCACAGGCTTGGAGACGACAGGTTGGCCTCGGGTTATCTTCCTGCCTCCAGGAGAGGCGCCTGTGCCCTTGTGGATCCCTCCTGAACCCCGTACATTACAACTCAGGGACGGGGGAGCTTCGTGGATCGGAGAGAAAGCCGGCTGGATGCAAGACATTCATGGAAATCTCATCGTAACCCCCTCTGTCTTGCGCTAGGTGGGATTTCTGGCTATGGTCTCTATCTACCTTATATTAGCTCCACTTTTAATCATTCCTGTTCTGCTCACGTTGGGCCCCTGCGTTTTTAACCTACTTGTGAGATTGGTTTCCAGAGCCGTGCTTCAAGCGACGAACTTCCCACTACTCGTTCAAGCTGAATATCATGGGCTGCCTGAGTCAAGAGGCGCAGCATTCCCTAGATGTTGCTGCTGCCATCTTCCCCTCGCGCACTTCCCCTCCCGGTCTGAACCCCACCGAGTAGGGCCAGCTCTGGGCGCCCCATCAGCATGAAGCGGCTCCACAAGATGAGCCCTCGGTCTCTTTGTCCCAAATGAATTTGCAGGGGACTGCTTGAGAGTGGAAACCATCTAACAGAACTGGGCTCCTTGATCTTTTGGGGTGAGGCTGGGGTTGGAAAACCCCTCAATCTCAAGCTCTCCAGCTCTGGGAAAACTCCCACAGGCAACTCTCACCTCCCAAGGATCTGGGAAGCCACCCCCACCTTCATATTGCTTTGGAAATTTGCCCCTAACTGCTCCCTAGCCCCAAGCCAAATAAAAATTAAGACTCTGTATCTCAAACGGCACCATCTTCCTAATCAAGGCATGGCCCACTCCGTTTCTCAGGGAAAAATCAACCCATTTTGCCAAACTTCCCTTGCAGAAGGGGACTGCACATTCTTTCACACAACCTGTTAACAGGGAACCTTCACCCCTCAACACACATAAAAGTGTAAGGTCCTGGGTACAGGAACAGCAGCACTTCTCATTCACACTGTTAATCAGGGACAAATCTAAAGCTTGGTCTCAGGAGCGTTTGTAGGTCAGTAATTTTAGTGAGGAAGAAAGCTAGTTGTTGCCAGCTCCTGGCGAAGCTGATATGAAGGCACAGCAAAAACAGTCAGAGACCCGGGAATTCTATCTATCCTTTTCACATGCTACCACTATTTTGTATTTTGCTTACTGTCTCTCACACATTATAATCCAGTTATTTAAAAAATAAAGACTTGATGATTATGTAACTCCAATCATTTTCGTTTCCAAAACTCTGCCTTGTTGATTATTACCTATATGTCTCACCCACCATTGAAATCTGGAATAGAGTAAAAGCTCGCCCAAACCTCTGTCGACCTTTAGCATTAGTTGTTTCCATGTTAAATCACTCACAGATCTCAATTTTGCAATGTCTAATTCAGCAACAAAACAAGCAAATTCAAAAAAACTTTATTTCCAAAATCAATACAAACTTCAAATTTTATAACTTTTAATGGAGGATATCTGAGAAGGTACAAAATACATTTTGGACCTTAGCAGTTAACTTCTTAAGTGAACAAACTCAATTCTTAATTTCTCTGAAAAAACTCTCATTCCTTTTAGTATCTGCTTCTGCCTCCTCTTTCAGATCGGCTTCCTCCCCGGCCACCACCTCTTGGAGCCCCCCGGCTTGAACTGCTGTATGAATCCCGAGGGGCAGGATACCCCCTGTCCATGGAAGGAGGAAGCCCTCTCTCTTGTCTGCCAACTCTATCACGAGCACTGGAATAGATATCACTTCGGCTACTTGAATAACTCTCCCGACTTGTACCATATCCATCTCTTGTGCTGCTATAATCATCATAACGGCTACTTCCTCCATAAGAGGGGGGAGGCCCTCGAGCGGGAGGAGCACTTCGGGAGTTACCTGCAGGATCAATAGGAGATTATTATTCAGCCAAAATATACACATTTAATCCACCTTTACAAAAATATTTACTTTTTGTATGGAACTGTATTTATTTTTGCTGCAAATTTATACAGAACACAGTGAATAATTTTAAAGTTTAAAAACATTCTAAAAACATGACTGTTTCCATTTTAATTTTATATTCTGAAAAACTGCTTTAATTTTTTTAAAGTTTTCATGAAAAAAACAGGCATTCATCATTTATCTTTCAAAAGAATGTCCATTTGTAAGAACTACATTCTGTCCCTAGAAATTATGACTCAAAACAATTCCTTAGCTTTATTTTAAAGTTGAAAATTTTTGAAAATTTTTAAAGATTTTTCAAATTAGCACAAAGCTGGGCCAATAGTTTTCTTAAAACATGCTAATGAGAGCTATGGGCTTGTAGTTTGTTATCTAAAAAACTATCTCCTTACCATAACTCTCATAAGAATCTCTGTAGGACCCTCCACTTGGATGATCTGAATAGTCTCTATCACGACCTCCACCATAGCTATCACGGTCACTAAATACAGAAAACGTACTAAGTAAAAATTATGAAACCTCAAATCATGTAAATTCCCAAGAAATAAGTCAATTATGGTATTATACCTATATCCTCTAGATGAATACTCATCACGTGAGCTAGAAGAATGGCCGTAGTCACGGTAGGTATAGTCCCTTGGAGGTGGAGCATAATCTCTGGTGTCCCGAGAACTTCCATAATCTCTGCTTGAATAACTAAAATTTAAGGGTGAATTAGATAATGCAAAATGAAAACATTTCTCAACTAAAATATTTTACTTACCTCTCCTTAGTCCTGTAACTGTCATCTCTTGGTGACATATACACATCCCTGCGTGATGATATTGGCTCTCTTCGGGGAGGACCACCATAGCTATCTCTTCCACGAGCCACTGGCCCTTAAAAGTGTTTTAAAATTTTAAATCAACATCTGGTATAATGTAAGTGATGACTCCAAATAAAAGAAAAAAGTTAGGCAAAGATTAGGACATAAAATGCAACTCAATTCAACTAGAAACATTTAAGCAAAAATTTGTAAAACTTTACTTAATTGTTGACTGAATTGTTTCTCCCATTAATGGAATCAGAAGAGAACAATGCATACATGAACTTACATATGTAGGAAAACACCCCCCCTCTTCTCCTCCCCTTCATTAATATGAGATCGTAATGAAAACCAAAGGCTTAATGCCTTGAAGCTGTGTCGTAGTTAAGATGGAAAATTCTTTCTGGAAACATTTGCTAAAGGATTTTACTGCTCGTAAATTTCTGACTTCAAAGTATCTTCATATGATCAGTCAAGAATTCCTATTTTTTTCCTATTTCAAATCTTTCCCTTTTAAAATGATCATTTCTTTTATCTCTTGATAATTCTTACCAATAAAAGCATACTCTTTAATAATAGACTTCTCTTCTTTCTGCTACTTAGTAACTCCTCTCTAGCTACAATGATTCTTCTGTCATTCAAGTTTATAAAAGCAACCAGAAATAAAGTAACAAAAACTGAGAATTCATTAGGAAGATACATATTATTTTTTAAATTCTTTTAGTGATCCCTAGAATATTTCTTAATCTCTCTCTGAAGACAGGGAGATGGCGTAAATGAAACTTTTAAGGCCTTTGTGTCAGAAGATATCTTGCTTCAAACCCTAGCTCTAACCCTGAACAAACCACTTAGTCTTAGTTTTCTCTTCTGTAAAAGGGGAAATAAGACGACATCTTTCAGATTGTTGAGAAAATTGTACAATGTTTTTGCAATCATCAGTGATGCATAAACAGCCACTCTTACACACTTTTTCTCCCCTCAAAATTATCAAAGGCATCTAAAAAACTTCTTTCTAATCCCTTTAACATATTCTCTCCTCTGAATTTTCACCTAATTTTACCTACTTTCCGCTTCCTCCCATAAAAATCTAAATAAAATGACGTAATGATCATTTCCCTTGCAATATGTACTTTGTATTTATTTAGTACTTAGGAACATTCAGAGAAGAGACATAAACTACCTAAATTCGACAGACCCATCTTAAAAATTTTTTTCTCCCATTATATGCCCACAAATTTTCTTATTCTTTTCATTAAATGTTTGATTTGTATAATTATAAATGTCAGAAAATGTATCGTAAGTAAAAATTTCTTGGCTCAAAAATGGGTCAATCTAGAGCATACAAACTATGTCTTTCTGTAATTATTATATAAACCCAAGTAATTCTGTACTGTTAATATTGCAAACATGTATACGTTATATACCTAGGACTTACTGACCCTCCACAATAAAGGGTTTTTTTGGAAAATTTTTTTAAAAAAGTTGTTTCTTTTGAGATAGAACACAGGTTTTTTTCCCATATAAAACCATCTTCCAAATGAAGTTTTCTTAATGACCATAAGACTTTCATAGGTATGAACATTTCCAATTTACCTCTTCCTCCCATTCCACTACTGCTGCGCACCGGTCCAGAAGGGGCAGATCTTTTAGGTGAAGGACCCCCACTTTGTGGAGGTGGACCCCTTTTAACGGGAACTGGTCCTCTGGAAGTACCCACATTGAAATTAAGAGAATATCCACTGTCATCTATGTAAAAAGAGGGGAAAAAACCACCAAATTTTAGTTACCATGAACAAGTACAATCAATTATAATATTTTCCATTATAATACATTATTTGCCTAATCCTTAAATACATTATTCTGGACCATTACTTGCAGTGGTATTGTTTGATATCAATTGTTGTTTTCTCACTTGTTTTATTTTCAAACAAAGTAATCCTTTACCTTAAGTGTTAAACTATTTAATAGCTTTTAAAGTACAAAGAGTACCTTAAAACTAAAACTCAAGGTGTTGGCATTTTGGGGGGCAGTCCAGGCATTTGATTACTACCTTACCCATATGCCCTCCACGGGGTGGTCCTCTTGCTCCACCACTTCCTCCTCTTCCACCTCTAAGGCCTCCTGGAGGACCTCTGCTTCTTGGGGGAGGGGGTGGTCCTCGTCTACCACCACTTTCATAAGATGGTTTGGTGGCCTGTTCCACCTTAATTGATTTTCCATCCAAGGACTAAAAGGAACAATTATTTTGTCAAATGTTGAGATGAACTTTAGTTCAAAAAAAAAACCTTCAGATTTGCCTTCATTTCTCTTTCAAAACATTAAATTAGTATCTAATAATCCTGCCAATGTGAAAATTTTACAAAAATCCATGAGTAAGTCCCCAAAATACCTGTTTAAGATTCTTATATTGACTTTAAGAATTCCTCTGGCAGTAAATAAAAAAGAAAAAAGATAAACATCCACTTTGTTCTGCTTCTTGATTTGAGAGGGGGTGACGTAGTGAAAAAAAAAATTAGCTACCCAAGTGAGGAAAACCCACACTTTGATCCCAACTACATCACGTACTAGTTGCATACAACCTTTAAGTCAAATCAACCTCTCTGGTCCTGTTTGTTTCATCATCCACTTCACAGAAGTGTCATAAGGCAAAAATGAACTTTGCAAATAGAAAAGTGGTTATGAATCAAAATGATTAAATATTTTAAATCAATCAGTCCATAACTAATTTTTAAACAAAACATATTTTACACAATGATGACTTTTAAGTATTGCTTAAATATAAATAGCAACTTTACTTGCTAATATTTTTAGCAATTAACATAAAAAGCAAAGTTGAAAAAACCAAAAGTTTCCTTCATTTTCCTCAACAATCAAACTATATACTCATACCATATAGTAAATTATTCTTTTTTGGGAAAGGACTAGGAAAAATCGTAAGTCCCCATTTCTTAGCTGTTTGCTTATCTGTTTAAATATTCCTATATTTCCTCAAATTCATTACTTTGAAAATGAAAATTACTTGATTCTAAAAACCAAAATCTGTAGTAAACATTACAAGAATAATTAGGTTATACAAATGACTTATGAAAGCAAAAACAGACAAAAAGAAATCAGATAGGGGAAGGGGAAGAAGTGCTAGTAGTTCTATTTACACAGAATGAGTTAAAAAAGGAAAATATGTCTAGAAAAATAAAATTTAAAATTTTTTTAAGAAATAAAGGAATTAGATTAAAAGAAAAAAAAAAAAAAACCCTAAGGGAATAGTGTAGTACTTCATACTGGTGTAATCCCCCTGTAAGTCAATTAATCCCAATTACCTCACAAAAAAAAAAAAAAAAAGATTAAGGGGAATGGGTTAAATTGACAAGGAAAAATGAGAGGAAAGAATAAGGGAGAGATCCATGGAGAAGGTAGCAAATCAAGGCAGACGTACAACAGAGCAGAGTAGCAGGAAAAGGAGACAAGAAACAGATCTGCACAAACAATGATCAGGAGTAGAATGTTTTAGGAAATAAAATCATTTACCTCACCAGTTAAAATAATTTCAATCAAAAGGGAAAACTAGGGAAACTGCATTATCAGCCACATTAATGAATGCTGTTTAGACTATTTAAAACAACTAAATACTATAAAAATGGAATACTGTGAGGTTATAGAAAATGAGGAGATGGTGAATTTAGAAAAAGATGGAAAGACTAACTTATGAAGGATAAGGTTAACCTTACACATCTTCAGAAAAAAACAGTACAAACAAGTGCACCTCATCCTTAAAGAAATGCACAGAAATGTGTGTGTGCATGATCATCGATGTGTAATATGGATCAGTTCTTTTTCTGAAAATCTCAGATTATGGGTTTCTATGATTACACTTAAAAAAAAAACCTGTTGAAGTCATATTAAACTATTTGAAGTATTTTATAAAAAGTAATGTTTTTCATATTTAACATGTATTGTTCAACCTGTCATCTGGGGGAGGGAGAAGGGGAAGGAGGAGAAAAATTGGAATAAAAGATTTTGCAATTGTCAGTGCTGAAAATTACCCCTGCATATATCTTGTAAATAAAAAGCTATAATAATCATAAAAAGGAAAGTTTGCATGGGTAGAATGTTACTGCACAGTGTAGCAGAGAGCACTTTTTGCATCTACAGAATGTGAGAGGGCTACAAACAACTTTATGCTACTTTTAAGTGAAAATGAAGTTAAAAGAAAAAAAAAGATGGTTAACATGGAATAAGAAAGTGCCTTTTGCCAGGATTGCACGAATTTTTCTAATTAGGAAAATTGTAAAGTGTTGCCTGTGGAAAATCTCTTGCTATACTATATTCAGTAAGAATATTCTGCCAGTGTTCCAAACGGACTAGATTAAAAAGAAAAGAATGGAGTAAGTCTAAAATAAGTTTATAGTACAGGTGGAAACGAAAACCTACCTTTCCATTCATGTCTCTTGCAGCATCTTTTGCATCAGCTGGACTCTCAAAAGTAATAAAAGCAAAGCCTCTGGATTTATTGGTCTCACGATCTTTCATCAAAAGAACTGAATCAGATTTTTAAAAATGAATTTTGTACAATGTTAATACATTAAAGAAATTTTAAAACATCTAGTGTAAGGCTTGTTTTAACTTTTCACGCATGTGAGGAGCAAAACATGAAATTATTGCAATCTTTGCACCGGAAACATTTTATGCTGACTTTAAAAAAATAAACCATCCACACTTACCTTCCACAATACGGCCATATTTTCCAAAAACTGATTCAAGAGCTTTTTCATTTGTTTCTGTATTGAGTCCTCCTATAAATAACTTCCCTGGACGATCCGCTTCAACCATTTTGATTACTCGGAAAAGAAATAATTTTAAACCGTGGTTATTTAGCAGGAAAACTGACCGGAAATTTTTAGTTAAAATGAACATTTTAAAAGCAAACCCAAAACAGTGACATGCATCCTTAATTCTAATTGTTTTCCTCATCATTTTTTTAAAAAAACGTACGTTCCTGAAAATTTACCTCAATACGATTCGATGGGCGGGACGCAGGCGCGAGGCAGTTAAGGCCAGAAAGGGAGGGAAGAGGGGAGCAAAGTTCGAAGTAAAGGGTAGAATGAGGCGCGAGGCGGTTAGGGAAGGCTTCGGTTGAGGGGAAAGGAGGGAGCGGTGTGGGGCTCGTGAGGGTTGGGGAGGGAAGGGCGGAGGCGCGAGGCGGCTTGGGAAGGAGGCCACAAGGAAGAGCGCGAGGCAGCTAAGGGGGCGGAGTAAGGCGCGTGACGATTGAGCAGGGAAGGGGCGGAGGCGCGAGGCGGTTGGGGAAGGAGGCCACCGGGAAAAGCAGTTAAGGGAGGGGGCGGAGTTGAGACGCATGACCGTTGGGGAGGGAGGAGACGGAAGCGCGAGGAGTTTGGGGAGAGTGGCGACTAAGGCGCATGACGATGAAGGGGGCGGAGTGAAGCCCGAGACGGTTAAAGGAGGGAGGGAGAGAGGCGCGAGACAATTAAGGGAGGGAGGAGGCGGAGCGAGGCGCGAGACAGTTTAGGGAGGGAGGAGGTGGAGCGAGGCGCGAGACCGGGAGGAAGCGGAGTGAGATCAAAGGGCGGAGGGAGGAGTTGAGAGCAAGAAACGGGGCGGGGCGGAGTGAGGCTTGGAGAAGAACTGAAGGGGGGGAGGACTTTGGGAAGAAGAGACACAAGGCGGGAAAAGAGGGTGAAGTGAGGCTCGAGGCGGGGGAGGGGAGTAGGACTGGGAGGGGTGAGGAGCTTCAGTGAAGTTCGAAGCGTGAAATGAGAGAAGGGGTGATATGAGGCTCGAGGAAGGACGAGAAGGGAAAGATGGGGAAGAGGAATGGGAGAACAAATTTTAAATACTACTTGCTATTTAAGTAAATTAAAATTCCTTTTCTATTACATTGCCTTTGAGAAACAAATAATTAAAAAAAATTTAAACTCAAAAACCTTAAAATTCTTAGTTGTAGAGACAAAAATTGAATAAAGCTACCTTATCACAAATTTTATAAACACAGTACTAAACCATTTATCCTCAAAATGGCCATTACATAATACAACTGTATTTTATTTTGGCCAAATTTGGTTATTCCTGACTTTAAAACACGTCACCGGACCGCCAAACTAAGAGCCAATAAATAACAAGATGGCGACTGTACCAATCCGACACAATCGAAGCAAGTCTAACCTCGTTAGGCCGTGATCCATTTTTTTCACTTTTAAAAGTGACAAACTCTTACAGGTTTTCAAACAGCAAAATAGTGTTATTTTACCTCAGATTTTTCCTTTAAACCTTCATCTTCCCTCCTCCTTCCCTTCCCCCCCCCTCCCCGCACTCCTCTCCCTTGGAATCCCGCGCAGTTCAAACTAAAGCCGATTCTTAAGAGAAAACTGTGGTAACGACTGCGGCTATTTTAAGGCCCTCGTACCTCAAAAACCCGAAACCTCTTTCCCTCCCCTCTTAACTCAGAAAATACCCAAATAGCAACAATGGGACATTTCTTTGTCTAAAATGGCTATTAAGTATATTCTGGTGACTTAAGCTAACAGCAGTTTTTAAATCTATGCCTTCTTAAACACAATTTACCAGAAAAAAATTTTTTTAAACAATGCTACTGTATGGATACTGTAGTTAACGCGGTTTTTCTACGTGTTGGATGATATCTTTTTACGGGCAAAGATACCACGAGTTTTTCACAAAAGCCTTACCTTCTCTTTTCTTCCACTCACACCGACCACCTACACAGACGTCCAGTATCTCAACTGCGCAACGATTACCAAAAGAAAAGTGGACGTCTAATTTTATACTGTCTGAGAACGAGGCTGAAAGACCCGGATGTGAGACGTACTTTGCGTTGAGCTTGGAAGAATGGGGGTGGGGCCGTTGCCTAGTACACATTCTCTTTCGGTCTGTACTATTTACTTCTTTTTGGCTTTGGAATTCTCTCCCTACTTTTTAAAAATAAAAATTAAACAATTTTGAAATTTTATAATGAATAAGAAATCTTTTATTACAGATTTATTAAATGGCCAACATAGCTTAAATTTTTTAAAACTACTCAATAAATTTAAATAATCTAATAATATTTTTTGCTTCTATTAAACTATTCAAACAAAAATACAAAAAATTAGAAACAGATTTATGATTATTTTCAAAGCAATTCAGAATTCTTATGGCATTAGGCAGAATTTAACAGAGGTTTTCTTAATTGTACAATTAGTAGTGCACTCCAACTCCATCCCACCCCCAAGGTTGTGAAGATTACGTGAAATAACTTTTCGAACCCTCTTACCAAGCGGTTTAGCCAGTAGTGGTCGCTGCCCACATGATAGCTATTAACCAGTTTATGGGAATAGAAAAAGAAAACACTTAAATTCCATTTTGGATCCAAAATGTTAACATTTTCTCATGAAACCATATTCAGTAATCACCTAAGTTGCTTGCTTTCTTCCTTCATTAAAATAAAAATAAATTTAAATTCAAATAAGGAAAATAAAAAAGGAAGTCATGAAACCCCAAATACAGCAGAAAAAATTTAATACATACAAGAAATTCATTCATTCCACACATTTTCCCTCAAGAGAAAATCAATTGATTAATGAAAAATGTTAAAAGTAATTTATTAGGTTAGAAAGAGTAAGTCAAGTGGAAATCATTTCAGCATTTTAAAAGCTGAAGAAATTAAATTTTATTTCAATTGAACTTTGATAATGTCAAAAGGAAAAAATAAATTACAGCATAATAAAAAAGAAAGTATAAAAAGAAAACTACCACCAAAGAATAAAATCTAAGATATTGTTGCCTGCTAAACCATGACATTAAAGTAATTCCAGATTTCACAACTCAAATGTCAAACTGAAGCTTAAGGCTAATTGGTAAATCACCTAAAAACTCTGGAGTTTTGAATTATGTATGCAACATGCAAAATAAAATTTGTCAATTAGTGGTACCCTGGTTTTGTTTTTGATGCCAGAGACATCACATTGGCACATTATAGTCTTCAAAATCTTATGATTGCTCTGAAATATTTCAATATTTCAATGTGAATTGGTAAACAATTTTATGAAATTTGAGATTATCTTATTTTTGTGATTTAACTATGATTTTTCTCCTTAGCCCATGACAAAGTAAGCCTATACCCAAAAGTTATGGAAGTAACTGTACTTTGGATATCATCTCATGAAGCAAATTCTTTATGCAGAGTTTGTTTGTTTTAAGAAACCTGGGCATTGCTCTTACATGTGCTACAGATCCAATTATTGATGATATAGGAAAAGTTTTCTTCACTAAAAATCCTGATGGAGTAATGAGAAGTATAATCTAGTTTCCCCACAGAATCACTTTCTCCAGAATCTAGAAAATAGGGCAGACAGAATTCTGATCTAAAAAGTCAATAAAAGGTTATAATGCTTCATTTTTTTGACCAGGGTAGCTTTGGAAGACAAATAGAAATATTTAGGCATACAAGGAATAGAAGATCAAAGACTAAAAAATTAAATATGGTCCAAGTCATATTTTGTTCAGAGGACTGCAACTAGATAAATCTTCTGGCATCTTTATATTATAATAGGACTAAAAGAAGAATAAATCAAACAGTTGCATTAAAATAGTTTGCCACTTCTTTCTCTAGATCATTTTATAGATGAGAAAATTTAAAAACAAAACAAAACAGGGCAAAGTGACTGTTCAGGGTCACAGATCCAGTAAATATTAAACATTAAAACAACTCTGAGGTATCATCTCATGATCTGATTGCCTAACTTAAAAAAAAAAAAAAAAGGAAAAGGAAAAATAGTGGATGTTGGAGAAGATCTGGGAAAAGTGGGATGAAATTGTAAACTGAGCATTCACTCTGGAGAACAACTTGAAACTATGCCCCAAAGACTACCAAATTGGGCATACTCTTAGACCTATAACCTGAAGACATTCAAAAAAAGGAAAAATAAGGGATGGTATATGGTATATGATGGTATAATATGGAATATTAAGGACTAACAAGATGATTTCAGAGAGGACTGGAGAGACTTACATGAACTTATGCTGAATGAAATGAGCAGAAGCAGAGATCATTGTACATGGCAACAAGAAGATTCTACTTTTCTTATGGATGTGGCTATTTTCAACAATGAAATGATTCAGGCCAATTCCAATAGTCTTACAATGAAGAGAACCAACTGAGTATGGATCACAAATAGAATTTCCACTCTTTTTGTTGTTGTTTGCTTGCATTTTATTTTCTTTCTTCTTTTTTTCTTTTTGACTTGATTTTTCTTGTGCAGCATAATAATTGTGGAAACATATGTGGAAAAATTATACACATTTAGCATATATATATATTGGATTCTTTGCTGTCTAGGAGAGGGGATAGAGAGAAGGAAAATAATTTGGAACACAAGGTTTTGCAAATCTGAATGTTGAAAACTGCATGTTTTAAATATAAAAAACTTTAATAAAAAATGAAAAGAAAAAGTTTCAAAATCAAAAACCAGAAAAGATAATTGCTCACAAATTGCAAATCTCTTCTGAATAGCTTGTTAATCTTGTAATATATAAATCATGAAGTTATCATATAAAAAATTAAAACAAAAACAAAAAAAAGCTTGCTTTTTTGCTAATAAGCAAGCTTGGTAGAATTTTAAATATAATCTTCTAGCATTGAAAATGAACACAGTTTGTCAATAATTTGAACATTTCTTGGCATCATCCTTCTTTGGGACACAGAGTGATGTTTTTGATTCTCAGGCCATTATTGGATCTTCCAAATTTATTGATTGCAGCAATTAATGGCATCTTCTTTTAGGATTGTAAATGGTTTAGCTGAAAATTTTTCATGAGGCTCACTTGACTTCATTCTTCAAGATGTCTGGCTCTAAATTTGTAACCATAGCATGATATTTCTTTTGTTTATTCTTGCTACATCTTCATCTCTCTACTTCTGTTAAATCCTATCTTTTCTGTCTTTTATTTCTTTCTATTGTTCATTTTAAAAAAAAGTTTCTCTCCTTTAAAAAATTTTAGCATGCATTTTCAAAAAAAATTAGGGCTCAAAAAAATTTTAGTACTTTTATAAGATTTTGAATATTTAAATTCCTAATTGATAAAGTTTATGCATGTACTATTTCATAAAACATATATCCACATTAGTCACAAAGGTGAAAGAAGAAACAAATCAAAAGGGTAGAAAATGGAAATGATTAAAAGAAATGAAATAATTAAATTTAATTGGTGTTCTGAGTCTATTGTTAATCTGAATATGGATAACATTAAGTCCTTTGTAGTTATGATGCTCAGTACATGGTAAACAAGATATAGGCTATACATATGTAAGTAATGTAAAACTTTTCCAAAATAGTAAATTTGGGAAGAGGGGATAAAAAAGGAAAAAAAAATGAAAGAAAGCAAAAAGTAGTTCTTTCTCTGGCAGCAGATAGTATGCTCTATCATTAGCCCTTTGGAACTGCATCATTATATTGCTGAGAATATTATTCATAGATAGTCCAGCAATAATATTGCTATCACTGTATACAAAGTTCTACTAGTTCTGCTCTTGCTACTATGCGTTAGTTTATTTAAACATTTCCAGGTTTTTCTGAAATTATGCTGTTTGTTATTTCTCAGAGCACAAAAATATTCTGTTACAATCATATAGCCCAAATTAATAGGCTTCCCTTTGATTTCCAATCATAAATCCATCACAAAAAGGGCTGTTATAAATATTATATGTATATCAATTAATTAATATATTATTATAATTATGATGTAATAATCAATTAGTTAATTATATATATTAAATATAAATATATGTCAAGTAATAGATCCTTTTTCCTTCTTTTGAATATATTCAGGCTGTAGATGTAAGAGTGTGCACAATTTGATAGTCCTTTACGTATAGTTCCTAGTTGTTCTCTAGAGTGGTTGGATCAATTCACAATTCTACCAACAATATCCCAGTTTTTCCACATCTTCTCCAATATTTTCCTTTATGTCATCTAGGTCAGGAATAAAATTTTTCTTCAAATTAGTTTAAAGGAAACTTTATTGTCACTCTTACCATTCATCCCTGAACTTCTACTGATTGTCTGTAAACCCCAATTGTTTAGATTATGTTCCTCAGTTTATCTGAAAGTGTGTATATTATTCCCTCTTTGAGCCAATTCTGATAATAATAAAGTTAATATACTTCCTCTACTTCCTTTCCCTCTTCTTCTCTCCTGAAAAATTTCCTTCCAGTTTCTTTTAATAGATTTGCAGCTTTATGTGTAATTCTCTTTTCTAATATGTGATTTTGTGGAAATGCTTGTTTTGTTTTATAAATTAAAAAGAAAAAAGAGAGAATGAAAATGAAGGCAAGTTGTTGGAGAAGAAAAGATAGAATAAGTAGAGGCTCGGTAAGTGCCCAATAGATAGAATAGACTTGGTAAGAAGAAAGATAACCTTATATATGAGATAAGCATAAAACAGGAGAGGGACAGAGGACACCAGAGTGACTGGAGATGAGAAAAAGGGAAAAGAGGGAGTTCACAATAAGTGGCCTTTTTTTTTTTTTTTTGGTAAAATATGAGGCAATGATCTCAGCATTGAAGAAAGGCAAGAGAGGAACTATGAAAGATTTGGATAAGGAAAAAAGGGTTGGAGAAACCTCTCTGGAAAGTGGGATAGTAAATAGATAAGAAAAAGGTAGAATGGTTGTAGAGTCGCAATGACAACCCATCTGAAGTTATGGAACGTAAATTTGAATTTAGGGTTAGGGTTAGACAGTGGAGAAGTTCTCTCTACATGACATTCACTTCAGGACATAAGAAATCATTCAAAGTTGAGGCTTGAGCTTTAGAAAGGTATTGCAGAAGACAGGGAATGGAGTTAGGTTGAAACTTTGGGGCAGGAGAACAAGAAGGAAGAATGGAGAATTGTGGTAAAGGATGTTAAGGAGGGTTAAGAAGATGATCTATAGGAGTTCAGAGTCACTAGAATATGTATAGATATGACTAAAGTGAATACATATAAACATTCCTCATTAAACCTCAAAGCAGAAGATGGGACACTTTAAGTTGAAGGAAGGTCTAGAAATTCTCCACATGAAATTTGAGCAGCTTTGGGACAGACAGAATATTCTTTTCCTTGAAGCTTTTCCTCAGGAAAGGTTTGCTGTAACAAGCAGGATTAGGTTAATATTAGGATTAGAGAATGCACCTATGATCTGACATCTTCTCATACACATAAATTGACTATAAAACAGCAGATGAAAAGTGCCAGACCTGGTAGCTTTTTCCAAAGTTTTCCTTTAAGTTATCCCATTCAAAACATTTATTTTATTTATTAAAATATTTTAAATACACTTTTGCATTATCTCTAGAAATTACAGTTCAGCTTGTAACCAAGCATTTTAGACATTGCTTATATGTCAGTCATTTTCTTCTTCTATTTGTATCTTGAATATTATACCTAATTATTATTGGGAGTTTTTGTTTGTTTGTTTGTTTGCAATTTTTTCTCCAACCTTCTGATTTCAGATTTGATTTTAGAGTTGGGTATTGGAGGATTTCTGCAGAGAAGATTTAGGCTAATGACATTTACCTCATTTAAGTCAAGTAAGGTATATATAAGTCCCTTATAAGTCAAGACATCTTATGTCAGTGATTTTCTTTAAGAACAGACAACAAAACCAATTTTTTTCTAACTCAAACGGGGATCATTGTATTTATATCACCAGCACCTTACATAAATTATTCTTGGCCTTTCATAAATATTTGCCAGTTGAAAGCAAATGTAGCAAGAACTTAATAGAGGTGGGTTAGGGTTGGGGTCAGGAATTGGGTGGGGAAGGGAGAAAAGAGACGGAAACTTTCTTTGATACTTTACTGAAGCTTTTCTTGATAGCTTAATAAGTTTGGCTTGTTCTTAGAGAAGAATACTGTTTGCATGTTTTGATTAAAAAACATTGGATGGCATGCATTTAAAATATAGCAGAGGAACTGATAAAACCTGATCTGTGAGACTGGCAGGGAGCAGGCTCTGATAAAGATCCATGGTTAATTTAGCTCCATGGTTACACCCTTTGGGAAAGTGATCCAGTCTGGAATCCAGTTTATGTCCAACTCCTCAGGCTCACCCCCTGTAGAAATCCCAGTCACGTCGCTGAGGCTCAACTTTCCCCATAAAATACACACACGGGCCATCCTCTGGGTGCTGCTGGCTTGCTTGGAGTCAGGCTGTCATGGCACGCTGCTTTCCCCTTTCTCTTCCCCCATGTTTCTCCCGGAACGCCACTGTGCTTCTCAACCCCACTTCTTCTGACAGCTGTCTCTTTTAGGGTGCTAAGTCTCTTTCAGGATTTAGCCTGCCAGCTAAGGGCATGACCCAACCTCAAGGGGGGCTCCCTCTCTACTGGGTAACTGAGTTCCACGGAAGAATTTGTCCTTCATATGCTCTCTCACTGTATTTCATGTTTACAATGCCATGTTTTTAGGGTGTCCCTTCATTTTGCCTATAACCGCTTTCCTCAATAAACCTTTTGTCAAAGAGAATGGTCATTGTGAATTTTTCACTTGACCAAATCCTAACTTTTGGGGCCTTCATCATTCGGTTATAAACCCCACTTCATAGAAGGACTTTGTTGGGGTTCATTAAGGAACCTCAAAAGGTTGGGGATTACAGATTGATATCAGGAGGTGTCTCCAAAGAATTTTCAGGCGTGAAGCCATCTCCAAGTCAAGGGGCAAAGATTATTTTTGAAAAAAAAAAAGATTTAATTCTAAATTAGATTAAGCATTTTAAATTGATTTTCAATCATTATGCTTAAATTCATATAGAACTAATCCTAATTAAGTTGTGAATATTGGATTCTTAATGTAAATTAGCTAATTATCTTCAATGAAAAGATCCCTTTTCCATTGAAAATTGAGATCCTCTTCCAAATGCATTTTCAGAAAATAATTCCTTAAATGAAGTGTCAGAGCTTGGAAATTGTCCAAGTGTAAGAAATAAAATATCTCCCCAAGAACCTCACTGACTCAGTGATGAATACAGGAAAGATTTATTTTACATTCTTGAAAGGATGGGTAGTCCTAGAAGAGTAGACATAACCTTTAAAACCCCAAAGCATTTTATTCCCTGTCCTGAAGCACAAGTACCTCACCAGATTGCCCATTGGTTGAATGTTACAGAAGTTTCAAGACATGAATCTCCATTTCTCATGTTGTAGCCAGCCCCTGACCCTGAGGAGCTTCCATTCATTTGGAAGAAGGTTAACCTCCTCCCCTTGATTATTCCTTGCTGTCCTTTGCATTTCAATTTTCTAATTTAAGTTTCATTTCTCCAATTTGATTTTCATAACTGTAGAAAACCATGCCCATCCCTTTCTTCACACCGGTATTGTTTGGACAATCTTGATGAGGTGCGAATGAAGAAGTTGGAGAAGTGGGTGGGAGATCCCTTATGAGGCGCAGGTCCTACACGAAAGAATTTGAAAACCCAAAATCTGTGTTGCAAAAAGGGATTTATTGCCACTGAAAGGCCAGCTTGCTAGGAAGACAGACTTGTTAGTGGGCAAAAAGGTCCTGTTAGGGAGACAGCAAAGATTAACACTGAGAAGAGAATGTCTTCCCCAGTGGGCCAAAAGTCCTGGCAGAACAGTTTGCTAAGAAGACAGCTTCCTTGGCAAGCATAATTCTGACTTCTTTAAAGACAGTTTGACCAACCCTGGATTATCTGGGCAGATCTTGGCGGGAGCAGTTTGAGTCGACCATCAGGATGAGATCTCTCATTGAATAAGCTATTGGCAATGGTTCAGAGCTAATCTTCAGCTCAAGAGAGGGGGCAACTTAGTCCCTGGCCATGATCTCCTACTGAATGAGACCCACTTGACATTGTTCCCTGAGGGTGAGTCTTTCCCAGAGGAAAATTTGAGACCTAGGTACCTCCCCCAAGAAGGAGGATCTTTCAGGGTTCACTTGCCCCTGAAATCAGTTTATATCAGTTTCATGTGCTCTTTTGCACATTTAACTTAATTTATTTAATGGCACCCAATTTAAATTAGGCAATTTACTAAAATAATAAATGCAAAATGGTAATTCAGTTGAAATTCCAGATTTTATTATAGCTGAGTTCTCTCTAGAAAGTTGCCAATTTTGGATGCCTTTATTGGAGAGATTTTAGTAGCTGGATTAGTAATGATAATGAAAAAATGATGGTTTCTAAGTCCTAAGTTTCCAGACAAGACCTTGTGAGTTGGCCGGAAAGGTTACATAAGTTCCACTTTAATTTTCAGCTGGAAGTAGCCTCAGTTTCATCAAAAGGCCAACCTTGTCCCCAGAATATCTGTTCCCCAAAAGATAGAAAAGAAAAAAAAGTGATGGCTCACAGCCTAGGACTTATTTTATCGCCAAGGATTGTGGACTAAATAAAACCTTTTTGCTCCTGATTTTCATCCAAGAAAATCCCCACCCTCATCTGATTTCTTCTCTCTCTTTCACCCCTTTGTAGGCTATTAGAAGTGCTGGCTAAACAGAATGCAATGATGAGAAATACTTTGGACTTGGCATCAGAATTTATTGGTTCTAGCCTGCTGGTCTTCTTTTTCACTCAAAGATAAGTCCCTAACTTTTCTGAGGTATGGGATGGCCCAATAGCGAATTGGGTGCGATTGATCAGATTTATTTGAGGAATGCCTCAGACAGTTTTGTTTTGCATGGACCCCATTTTTGGGGATGCTGGAACTGTGGCAACCAGCTATTGAAGCCTGGAACTGGAACCCTCAGATCACAGGTGCTTTTGGCAGGGAGAACACCTCATTTGACTGAGATTGGCTCTCTAAATTAAGAGAATCACTTTAAACCTGGGAGGTCCCCTTTTGCAGATCTGGATTATCTTTAAAATTACTTATGCCAATAATAGTCCTTTCAACTAACAGAGAGGGGGGACTGTAGATGACATTTTTTGAGCCCCTCTCTCATCTTGAAGTACTCCTAAGCCTTCACAACTACAAACCTGCTAAATTTTGAACTGGCCACTTTTGGTCTATAAAAAGTCGTTTTATGTAACCACTAAAACAATTTAGTAGATTCCAGGTTTTTTGAGAAAAAAGATAGTCGGATTTTGGGCTTGTTTTTTCTTAATTGACTCAAAAAGGAAACTCATTTGCTTAGGAAATACTTAGCAAACTTAGGAACTACTTATTGATAAGTAATAGTTAGTTCTGGAATTATAGAACTGAAATTTGGTTTGCAACTATAAGCTTTCTGTGATCCTGAAAGGCTTGCAGAAAAGCCTGTGAGGTGGGGGTGAGGGTGGAGGAGTGGGGGATAAATGGGTATGGTTTATCAGCTCAGAGGTCTGAGGGTGCAGGACCCCTTTCCCCTTTAACCTAATTGTAGAAGGGTTGAACTGGATAGACAAACTTGAAAGGGCAGTTTTCTCCCACCTTAAATTTGGGGCTATATTCAAATTGGAAGTCTAATTCTGAAATAGTATGAGATAATTAACAAATGAGTGCTAAAATTGTGAATTTGTTTATTCTGGTATAAGATCTTACAAATCGGTATACAAAGTATTATAACTAGAAATTTAAATCTATATTTGATTTGATTTTAAGTAAAAACTAAGTCACATGTTTGTATCTCTTAATTGCATGAAATTGTTACATTACTTTCTAAGTAAAATGTTAAGAGCTATGTTTTAAAATTAAGTCAGCACCACTGGACATTTGTTTACTTTGTTTTATGAAAATTTTTCCCCCAAATTATTTAATTATCACCTATTTTCTGATTTTTAGAATTGTCTTGTTTCTTTCTTTCTGAGATTGTAGTACTGGGATAATTTATTCTCTTGAGTTATTTGAAATTGAGTTTTAAAACCTAAAATTATTTTCTACTGTTCCTAGGATAGAAGGATATATGAAGACTTAATCTACGTGCATTTGTTAGCCCGATCTTTCTAGCAACTAGAAAAGTTTTTGGCTCTAGGAAATGGCTTTAGTATGTATGGAATATGAGATTTCCATATGAAAAAGAGAATACTTAGGTGACAATTTGGTTATCATTTCAAACAGTTCTTAAGGATTTTAGGTTGCACTCTGAAATTTAGGATGGAAAATTTCACAATAGCTTTATTTTAGATTAGTTGGCATAATTATAAAAGGCTGTCTTTAGCCCGAGATCTCCCTTCACTTCCATGATTTTTGGTGGAGATGGAAAGAATCCCATTGTTCTCAGGCCCCCCCTTCTGATTAGATGAATTTCCTTTAACTTTAAACATTTCCCCAACAGGACAGCTGCTCATTCCTCACATCCAATATGTGGCTTAGTCTTCGCCTTCTACCAAGCTACCCACTTGGGAGCAAGGGTCCTTGGCACACTTGTACAACCTTCTTCAGCCCATGTTTACAAGATGTGTGGTTGTCTTAAGAGTAAAAGATTTCTCTAATGCTAAAGATCACTATATAAAGTTTCTGTGCTTGATGATAGACAGAACTTCAAGGGAAGTTTGTTAGATTTCTGGTTAACTGTAAATTTGCTGAAAAATGATTATTTCAAAATCCATTCAGCAAATTGTCTTCTATTTTCTTAAGTGCAACATGGTCTCATTGTTTACTGCCCACTCTATCAACTCTGAGATAATTTAGGCACAGTGATTCATAAGCTTTTGTCTTTTTAGAGCTAAAGCCTCTAATAGGGGTGCTGGACTATTTGAGAGGAAATTTGGGGCGTAGTGAGACTTAAAGAATTTGAGTGTACTTTTGAAAACATGTAAATGAGAGTTTTTATTATATCTATACAAAAACTCAATTCTATTTATGTGGATGAGGATCAACACCTGTTCACGTGTGGTGTCTGTGACACAAACATATTTTCTCATAACTTAGTTGATATGCACAGACCAAGCCATGGGGAATTATTTTGCTAATGCAACTACAAAGGAGGTGCTATGATTTTGGCCTTCTTACTTCCATAGTTCTCCAGGCAATGGTAATTGATTAAAGGTCAATCCTAAGCGGGGCGACCTGGGAACCCCACTTGTATTGCATCCAAACAAAAAGCCATGTTATCATATCAGACTCTAAGGTTATATTTTTCTGCTGGTGTTCCCTCTCCCCAGAGTTTCTACTCCTGATTCAGAGAAAATTCCTGGGGAGAAACAGCCAGATCAGCACAAGAACAAGATCTCTAATACAAGAGATCACATTCTTTTTAGAGATGTCCAGCGCTTTACGATGATCAGCCTTCAGATCACCCAAACTGGGCTAAGGTACTTAAAATTGGTGATTATTTCCACTTTGTCTGGCAGTTTCTATCTTCAGGAAAGTGAAGATTCTGTTTCCTTTAAATACACCTCTCAGAGATGAAACTTCTGCTCGTAGTGCTCTCTCAAGAAATCTCTGATCAGTCACATGGGCCCCAGTCAGTTCTGGAGAGAATAATTTTTGGTCAGACTAAATCAAATCCTGATCTCAACCAATTATCCTCTCTACCCAGTGCCTCAGTCCTTCTGAACACTTTGCCACATGTCTTCTTGGTTACCCAAGTGACCCCTTGGTTGTTTGCAGAGCTACTAAGCTCCTCTTCTTAGGTGTGTTTTAGGCTTTGGTCCCCTTCAAATGACCAGCACTTTAAAGCTATATGGACCAAATTCAGGGAACTGGTTCAGAATTTATTGAATAACCCACTTCAGTCACCCCCAAATGCGATCTATTGGCCATTCCCAGCATGAAATCGTTTCAGAAGATGAGATCATCCCAAATCCCAAAGGATCCCATTTGTTTGGAGGGAAATTGTATTGCATAAACCCCAGCAAAATGCTATGCAGTGTCTGAATGAGCCCCAAATAAAATGCAAACTGACTTTGTGCCAATTTCTGTTATTGTGCCCTGATAAGTTCATACCCTGGTGATATCATCACCTTTGGATTCTGTTCATCTCAATAATACTCAAACTCCACAGAGTACTGTATTTCCACTCCCAGTTTCTGGAAACTAGTGTCCCAGAATTTGACCCCTAAAATTTCAGTTTGCTTAACAGATCCCCTTATGTTTAGGGATTCCCAACCAACAAGTTAAAATAGTGGGAAAATGATGAGGTGTTAGGTGTGATTAACAAAGCAATTGGTCTGTGAGACTGGCAGGGAGCAGGCTCTGATAAAGATCACTTTAGCTCCATGGTTACACCCTTTGGGAAAGTGATCCAGTCTGGAATCCAGTTTATGTCCAACTCCTCAGGCTCACCCCCTGTAGAAATCCCAGTCACGTCGCTGAGGCTCAACTTTCCCCATAAAATACACACACGGGCCATCCTCTGGGTGCTGCTGGCTTGCTTGGAGTCAGGCTGTCATGGCACGCTGCTTTCCCCTTTCTCTTCCCCCATGTTTCTCCCCGAACGCCACTGTGCTTCTCAACCCCACTTCTTCTGACAGCTGTCTCTTTTAGGGTGCTAAGTCTCTTTCAGGATTTAGCCTGCCAGCTAAAGGCATGACCCAACCTCAAGGGGGGCTTCCTCTCTACTGAGTAACTGAGTTCCACGGAAGAATTTGTCCTTCATATGCTCTCCCACTGTATTTCATGTTTACGATACCATATTTTTAGGGTGTCCCTTCATTTTGCCTATAACCTCTTCCCTCAATAAATAAAACCTCTTTTGTCAAAGAGAATGATCCTTGTGAATTTTTCATTTGTCCAAATCCTAACTTTTGGTGTCTTCATTACTTCAATGCAAATATTGCTCCATGAACCACATCATAGAGATCTCCCCATAATCAACAAATAAGATCCCTCCCCCAACTTTTGCTACTTTAGTTTTGATGTGGCTACAGTAGAAATAAAAAGGTAGTTAAATATTGACTGATTGGGTATATGAATTTATAAACTCTTATATCTGTACAATTAGCTTTAAAGGAACTCAATTTTTAATATTGCTCTGTGAGGTTACTTTCCTTGGTAATTGTTTATTCTGAACTTTTTTTTCTCCTAAAGTTTTATAATCATTTCCATTTCCATTTGCTATCTGTTTTAATTATTTTCTTTTTATTTGAATGGTCGGACATTAAAATATTGGTTTTGGAGATAATAAAAATTTCGTACAAATGGTCCCATTAGATTTATTCTAAACATCAAGTTTCGTTATAAATGCTAATCCCGCTAATATTGGTCTTATTATTTTCTCCACTATTATTCATTTACTTTACAATTTACACCTTGAAACTGTTGTATGGAAATTTTCCTTTAAGTCCTCTATCAAATCAACCACGCATGTGTAATAGAAAAGCAAGCGCATTCAAACATGGGGGGAAGGGACAGAATGGAGAATAAAATGCGCATGCTCTGTAGCTAGGTGACTGACGCGCTGTTTAGGCCCGGAAACGTGCTCACGTTATACTACGTCTAGGTAATTTCTCGAGTTTGTTCTTTCTCTGTCCCTGAATTTTCTTTTGGATTAAAGAGGTAAGTTACTACGATCGAGATTTTTTAGTTTTTTGGGATTATAGAAGATTTTCTAGAAGGAGAGCTATGGTAGGCCTTTACGGAATGGTGGGAGAACTTTTAAAGAAAATATAGATGACAGTAACGTTTTACGGTTACAACCACTTACTTTTCAAAATAAATGTGATTTTATAATGAATAGGGCTGGTTAGTTATTCTGAGCAAGACAGTAGTTTTAGTTTAAGCTGTTATTTGTTAGTTAGCTGGCTATTAAATATTATTATATAATTGTACAGTTGTAGATAAAATACTGGCCTTTGAGAGGCTTCCAGGGTTTTTATAACAATTTTTGATCTTTTAGGAAGTTATGTTTTTTTCTTCAGGTATTTTGACTGCTTTGCCTTCTTCCTGCGATCGTTTTATTTTAAATTATATTTTTAAATATTAAAATACGTTCTGTTTTGTAAGGAACATGAAAATCCCAGCTAAATACTACATTACATTACTTATTATATGCAGAGTTGTGATGTATTGTTGTTTAACCACTACAAAAAAAAAAGGATAAATCAAAGAAATAATTTTATTTTATTTAAATTTTTATTTAATTTAAATAATTACCAAAAAACAGCCCCTGTGTTCTGAGGGTGGAGAGAAATACAGAAGGTTTTAGATTAAAGTCTGATGGAAAAGTATCCTTGTTTTTAGTATGCAGTGATTAAACAAATGGAAATTTTTTCAGTTGTGAACTCGAAACATTTGCCAATGAAAAGGACTGGGAGCAATGACTTAAAATCTAGATCTTAAATAAGTTGTAAAGAGAGAACTTCTTCACAGTTATATTGTCCAGATAACGTATTCAAAAGATTTTTGAATGATATATTCTGTAAGGCTAGAAGTACAATCAAAGATTAATGGTAATCAAGAGTCACGGATTCTCGACATTCTGGAAAATTTATTGCTTATTTCACAAACTAAACTTATCTAAGGGCTTAACCCTGAGCTTTAGATTTCAAAATATTGAGAAAATATTCTGCTTAAAGTGGTTTGAGTTGGCCTGGCACATGCTGTCTCCTGTGTTTCTCATAAATTACATTATCTGAAGGACATCTTGTGCAAAATCACAGACACATATTTAAAATACAGCAAAAAAAAAAAAAAAAAAAAAAACCCAATAGCAGAAGTACAAAGTACATAAAAATGATTGTAAACACTAGAAAATCTGCATTTAAATTTATCTCTTAAACAATAGATAACCATTCTGGGTTCTACAAAATTAAAGTGACAATCACACTTATGTTTTACAATGAGAAGCCAGTTAGGTACAATTTATATGGAGCTGATCCTCCATGGCATTTTAAGAAAAGGAATGGATTCAAACACATTTTTCCCTTACTGGCTGGGCCTTGTCATATTTTTTCCTTATTTGAAAAATGTGAAAATTTGATTAGACAACACCAGCAAATCTTCAAGTTCTATATTTATAATTCTTTGAAGGCCAGCTACAATAGGCAGATGTAGACAGCCACAGTAGCCAAAAGAGAGAGACAAGAGAGAGGAGGCACTTGTTGCCAAGTGAGACAAACTACCACCACCTTAACCACTATCAGACCCTAGTGGGCACAGACCAGGACCCTGAGCCCAAGAGTCTGGGGAATAGTACAGCCCAGCATTCTCAGGCATCTTTTTTGGGATGTTACTCCTGTAGTGACAACAGCTCTTTTGGGTGTTGCTGCTGTGATTGTGGAAAAGACTTTGCTATATTCTGGTAATGGTAATCAGAGATGAAAATGACAATAAGTAAGAAAGCCCATTAGCATTTATTTTGCCAATGAATTCCCCCATTAGATTTTGAGCTTGTTAGCTAGGACTAATATTGTGTTTGAATATCAGACACCAAACATATATGGCTATAATAATGAGCAAATTTTTTTTTGAACTTTAAGATATATACTTTTCTTCACAGATATTTACATTATTGTAGTTATTAAAGATAAGTTTAAAAATTTTCTAACAAATACATTCTTTTATTATAGCATATAGCAAATTTAAAAGAAAATATTCTCTTTCTACTGAAAGTGACTTAATTTATCCAAATAAATGAAACATAGTTATTATGTAATCAAATAAATGAAACATGGCTAGTGGCTTGACTACATCTAGCAAAAAGGAACTTTAAATATCAGCCCATTTTCTTCTATAATTTTTTTTACTTCTTAGCACTTAACATGCAAGGTAATTCAAGAAGAATATTTAATAAGAATTTTTTTATATTGAAATTCCTAATTAAAATTTATAAATTTTCCTTCGCACTTCCAAATAATTGGTCTTTCTTTTCTGTAAACAAGCAAAATAAGCATTGTCTCTTGGAATTGATAAGATAACCAGCATTTGAACAAACTTAGTATTTATTTTTTAACACAATTTCTTTTTTCTGGTTATTGACATAGTTTTATGTTTGGGATTTATCTTCTTTTCCTTTTACATACCATTAGCAAACAAGACAATTTAAATTCCTTTGCTTTAACTAAATCTCCTCAGTGATGATAGCTCAATTTGTACAAGATATTTTTATTTTTTTCCTATGCAGTTATTTGCTATTAACAGGTTTTTTTCCCCTTGATTCTTATATTTGTATTTCAAAGACAGTGTTGGTCTTTTTTTTATAATGTATTTTTTAAAGGCTTTCTCTTTCATTTAAGATCCATTTCTCTCTATTTACTAAGTTTGGCTGATTTAAGTTATTCAATAATATTTTTTTTTCTAGTTACATGTAAAGCTAGTTTTCAACATTCACTTTTATAAGATTTTGAATTCCAATTTTTTTTTCTCCCTCCCTTTCTAAGACAGCAAGCAATCTGATGTCATAAATGTAAAGTCATTTTAAACATTTTCATTTTGGGATTATTTTTTATTGTAGTTATTAATACTAAATTATTATTACTTATAATATTATGTTAATATTATATTCTAATATCTTGCTTCCTTGCCAAATCTTGTATTATCCTCACTGTGGTTTTTAGATAGTTTAATTATAACTCCTCTTTGCAGTATTTTTTCTTTTATCTGAGAAATTAAGTTTTAATTTTATCAAGCACTAGTTACTATGATGATTTAGAGATTTTGCTTATTGTTCTTCTGAGTAATTTTTAACTTTTGTATTTTAAAAACTGTAGCTTTTATTGCTTCTTTTGTTTGTTACAACTAATTCTGTATATATTATTGTTACCTGACTCTGAAATCAAACAAGAATTTAATAAAGAATTAAAAAATTTGGATAAAAAGAAACAATAGGCAGTAGTTTGCAAAACCAAGTAATGTGGGTATAGATGATTGCTATTTTCCTAATGAATGGCCTCAGAACTTTTCATAAAGATGTGCTTTTCTCAGTTTTCCTGCATAGACTTGGTAATTATAATTATTTTTGTTTTAAGATTTTTTTAAATCAGTGGGGTGCTCTTTATGTATTTTGTTTTCCTGGTTCTACTTTTGTGTCACTTCAAATCATAATCCATTATAAAATTCAGCTTTTTAATAAGTAGTCATTAGACTCAGAAGGCATCTTTTTAATTTTACTTCAAAATGATTTTTCAGATATAGAAGTTCAAATGTAGAGAAGTGAATCACTAGAATATAGAGTTATAAAGAAAAGAAGTTAGAGATCATTTAAACATTTGAGATTTTAAGAAGTTCTTATCAGTGGGATCTAGGACTGATTATTAGAGGATCCATTAACATACTTGAATGGGTAAAAATTACATCTTTATTTTCATTAACTCTCTAGTTGAAATTTAGTATTTCTCTTAATTAAAAACATGGTGCTAAGAAGTCTGCTGATGTTTTCCATGATATTAAAAAAGGACTAAAAACTTTTGAAAATTGTGAAATATTAAATTACTTGTTTCATTTCAAAGAAAGTTCTCACATGCAGCAATCTTTCTACCTTCTGAAACAGGAGTAAAATGCCTCAGGTTTTTTCTATTCATGACTTCATATAATTTCCCCTGAAAATTAATGGTTTCTTGCATTTTTGTGTGTATGTACTTTTTAGTATTTTTTTTAGGATTTCAGTGTTTTTAAACGAAAACCATGTCAAGTTTAAAGAAAAGGTATTCAAGATTGCATAGATGTGGCTTTTGTAAATCTAGCAGAGACAAGGAATGTGGACAACTATTAATATCTGAAAACCAGAAAGTAGCAGCTCACCACAAATGTATGGTAGGTTAAAAAAAATGAAAATATTAGATACTAAAAATTAAAATAAATACTTAAATATTAAAATCTATTTCTATAGCATTAATTCTGTTTTTTGTCTTTTAAGAATAAATATACAGTGGTAAGATTTAAATGATTTTAAAAGTGCCTTTTGTATAATTTTAGCTTTTTTCATCTGCTCTGGTATCATCACATTCTGATAATGAAGGTCTTGGTGGATTTTCTGTTGAAGACATTGAAAAGGAAATAAAAAGAGGCACTAAATTGGTAAGTTACACAGTATTTCAAAAAATATATCTCTGTGTATGTGTTTGTTTCTGTGGGAGTGCAGGGAACTTGACTGAGGAAAATACTGATACAGATTCCTAGCTTTAACAAATTATTATTTTTTTAAGATTGTTTATTTAAAACAAATAGAAAAAGGAAAAAAAAGTTATGTTCATAGCAGAACATAAAGAGAATTCAAAATATGAAAAAATAAATTTCCATTTCAAGAAGTCATATATAGTAATACTGTGAGCATTGTTCATTTTTTCTTTGCTTTCTTGTAGCTTTTCTTTTGGTGCAGTTTTTATTTTATTCTTCCCACCCCTCTTATCCCCCAAGCAGCCTATAATTAAATGTGGAAATATTTATGTATCTATAAACTCACATACAATCATATTTGTTCTCCCCTTTTTCTTTAAAGGTGGATACCATCTAATTCCACTAACTTATTTCCTTTTCCATAACAATATTTCAACCTTATATTGGATAGTTGTATTACTCTAAAACAATATTAATGTGCTTGACTTATAATGTAGTTTTCCTTTTTTCTTGATTGAAATCTGTTTTAAGGTCTTTTTGCTGTTCTCTAGACATCTTGATTTAGATGTCAAGTAGATTTCATTGATATATTTTATTTATGTTATTTCTTTATTAAATTGTGAGCTTCTGAAAGCAGGAAATAGCTTTTTCATTGTTTTTGTATCTCCAGCAATTAGTAAAGTGCTTGGCATGTGGTAGACATTTTATTAATTAACTTTTATAAATTTGGTGATTACCTGTAAGATGTCATGAATTGGATGTTCTATAGACATCTTAAACAACATTTTCTCTCAAATTCTTCTCTTTTCTGACTTTTTTGTTTTTTTAATTAGCAAGTCCTTGATAATGTATTTTTTTTTATTTTCAAAATATGCAATTTTCAACATTCATCCTTAGAAAACCTTGTCTAACTTTTAAAGAATGTCACCATCTTCCCTGACATTTAGACTTACAATCTAGCATTTGTCATGATCAATTCCTTACATTTTTCACTAATTGCCTGTGTCCAATCAATTACCTGTCTTTAATTTTTTTTGTCTTATGTACATATGCCTTTATTATTTTAATACTCTCTAGTACAAACCGTAATGTGTCTATCCCTTGATTTACGAATGAGAAATCTCATCTTGTCAGCCTTTATTACTCACACTTGTATCAAGCTCTGTTCATCCCTCTAATGAAAAAGAACAGGATTAATGATTTCTTTTTTCTTTTGTCCCTTCTATCACTGCACTTAGATTTTGAGTTTTCTTTTGTATATTATCTTTCCTCATCATCTTTCCCAATCTGCTTACACAATGTACAACCCTTAATAGGAGAAAGAAAAATAGTTTTTTTGCAATCATGAATCCTTTAGAATAATTGTTGGTCATATGATCTTAAATCATTAAAAAAAAAAAAAAAAAAACCCGTAGGTGTTTTTGTTCATCATTTTTTTTTTTTAATTTTGGTGTTATTATGTAGTAAAGTGGTATTTCTGGGTGAAAATGTTTACATTTAATGCTTTGGGAGCATATTATAGTTTCATATTGATTTCCAAAATTAGATTTGTTTACAACTCCACCAACTCTGTAGTATACCAATTTTCCCAGAGATTTCTCCCTTCCTTAGGGACAAGTCATTTTTTCTCATTTTTTTGTCATCCTAGCCATTTTGATGGGATAGTTCATTTATATTGTTCTCATTAGAAAGCATTTTGATTTTTTTTAGAAACCTTGAGTATATCATGCAGATATTTCCTTTTGAATATCATATTCCTGCTTGACTAATCAACCTATTTATTAGTTATCATTTTGTTTGGATAATTTAAATTTGTAGAGAAGGACTGTTTGAGAAGGACTGGTCGGGTCTCCTTTTTCATTTTTATTTATTGGTTACATTGGTATTCAAGACCGTTTGCCAAGATTCCTTTACTTTATTTTTGTTTAGCTTTATGAGATAACTTTATTATTTTGCGTGGTATGATAATTTAGATAGTATTGTCACTTGCTTGCCACTTCATTAAACAGTTCTAATTTTCTGCAATATATATAATTTTGATTTTATGTAAGTTTATTTTATGCATTATCAACATTCAAATCAATTTAGTTGATAATTTATTTAAACGTTTAAGCAGCTGTTGTGTGCCAGGTTAACATTGAATTTGTAACATTCCTTATGTGAAACCAGTTAATCATTCTTGATTTCAAACTACTTTGGTCATAAGATATATATATATATATATATATTTATATATTTTTTTTTTTTTTTGCTGAGGCAATTGGGGTTCATTGCCTTGCCTAGGGTCACACAGCTATGAAGTGTTAAGTGTCTGAGGCCACATTTGAACTCAATCCTTCTGACTTCAGAGCTAGTGCTCTATCCACTGAGCCACCTAGCTGCCTCAGGATATGATCTTTTTACACATCTCATTTGATAACTTATTTGAGTTTTTCTGTCAATGTTGGTAGATAAACTGCAATTTTCTCTTCATGATTTGTAAATATCATTTTGCTATTTAATCTAAAATAAGACAAAGTACAGATATTGAAAGGTTTTCTTCATATTAAAACCAGAAGGAATTGTTTGAGTATCTGATAGAATTTGGTTATTCATTTGGTCCTCAAGCATCCTGACTCTGAACTTGTCATGCTTATTTAATAATTTGGGTGACCTAAACCATTTTACATTTTATATTTTTGTAAGCATTCATCTATTTTTTGTCTGCATCAAAGTCATGTAAAGCAGTTCTCATAATTTTCTTAATTCTTCAGTTTTTGTAATTGTCCCTTTTTAAATTGTTAATCTATTTTCTTAAGTTAAAAAATCTTCTTAAATTTCCAATTTTAGTATTCAACTTTCAGTTTAAAAACATTAATCTCTGGCCCCTCGCCATCTCCCCAGTTCTGAATTCTTTCTTTCCTTATTGAGAGGGCAAAAAACTCAAAACTTAGAGAAAATACACATGGTCAAGCAAAACCTCTTTTTTTTTTTTTTTTTTTTGACTTAAATTCCTCTATTAACCAAAACCAAAAAATACATGCTTCAGAAAGCATTCTGAGTTTATCAGTCTTCTACCTGGAGGTAACAGCTTTTCTCGTGGATCCTAGAAAATGTAATGGGTTATTGTGTGCACCAATTACTAAGTCATTTGCCTTCACAGTTTTATCATATAGTTCCTTCTCCTGGATCTCCTCACTCAGTCTGTAATCATTTTTTAGGGACCTTTAGAAATGTGTATATATTATGTTTAGCTCTATCCACGGAAAAATGTGTATATGTGTACATTTACAGGCTTATGAAAGCATATTTATGTCATGTATTAGGTGAGTATATGTGAGTGTTTATATTATATGTAACTAAAAACCTTCTCCTCTCCTCTGATATGTACACATAGCAATAGTGTCTGGCATAATTTCAAAACTGCTTTGCATAAATAGCTGGACTTCCTATTAACAATATACCAATTAATAAAACAACCAATATACCTGTTTTTCAAGTTCCTTTGGTATGTCTCATTTTTCTTTTTTGCTTAAGTTAGCCAGTCTCAGGGTGTGAAATAAGACTTCAAAAGTGTAATCAGAAGCATTTTCCTATTGCTAATAATGTAGAGCATTTTTTATATAGCTAATTGTTAGTTTGACTTTTTTCCTCGCAGTTGAAGAAGGCTCTTAATTCCTTCAAGTTTGAATTCATTCTCTACATGCCTAGTAGAATAACAATTTCGTAGAAAGTTTTTTCATTTGGCTTTCTTGAATTTTTTTGTTTTTAATAATAGTTTTACAACACAATGGTGGGAGACAGTGCTCTATCCTTTGATGAAATGCGTCACAGATTGTTTTTTTTTTTTTTTTTGAAGATTTCCCTTAAGTATAGGCATGCATTTCACTGGGGTTTATATAAATGATAGTGTTTATTCTATACTCTTTCTAGTCTTATTATTTAGTGGAACACCTGAAATCTGAGGTATCACTTCACCTATTCAGTTGGATAATATGACATAAAAGAAAAATGTAAGTGTTGGAGGGGATAGGTCTATAATGCTTGTTAACTTGGAAATGGGTGAACAAGCTGTGGCAAATGACTATAAAGATTGTCTTTGACACGCAAGATGATTTCAGAAAAACCTGGAAAGTTGGTACATGAACTGCTACAGAGTAAGATGAGCAGAGCCAAAGCACAATAACTGCAATTCATACAGTATTATACTATATCTTATGAAAATGACTTAAATATTCTCAGCAATACAACTATCCAAGAGAATTCCAAAGGATTCATGCTGAAAAGTGCTACCCATATGCATACTATTTTTATTTTTCTTCTTTCTTTGTTTTGGGTTTTTTTTTCCCCAACAAAATATGGAAATGTGTGTGTGTGTGTGTGTTTTTTTTTTTTTTTTAAACATTACTTAGTGTCTGGTGGAGGGCTAGAATTTGAAAGTCAGAATTTAACAAATGTTTAAATTTGTTTTTACGTATAATTGGGAGGAATTACAATAAATAACTTTTTAAAGTGGCCAATCTCTCTATATTTTTAAAAAAGAAAAACAGTTAAATTACTATCTTCTGTTGCTTATGCCATCATAATTATCCCAAATCCCTATTTGTTCCTTCAACAGAGGGGAGGGACTCCCAAACTGTGAGGTAGTCATTTTTTAGAGAGAGAAATAAACACATTGATAGTTTGAAAAAGACTGAAAATATGTGCAGTGTGTTTTTCTATCTCTACAAAGCAGTGATTGATCTAATTTTGTCACATTTACTTTTGATTTTGTAGTTTTTCACTTTTCTTTCCATTTACATTGTTGAAGTTCTGGTTGCTGGACTTGGCTTATTTTACCTTGCACCGTTTTTATAGGTCTCTGCATGGTGATGTATTCCAACATTCTTATATATCTCTATTTATTTAGTTATTTCCTTCTTGATAGAAATTTTTTCATTTGTGATTTCCTTGGTTAATAAATGCAAAAAATGGAGCTTTTGTTTATGTTTATGTTTATTTATTATTATTATTGTTGTACACGAATATTTATATATTATTTTAGTCACTTTATTTGCATGTTTCCAAATTGCTTTCCAAACATCTTACCTTTTTCATAATACTTATTCAATCAATATTGTATTATTACACCTGTAATTACACATCCCCCATCACTATTGCCATTTTTGCTTGTTTTTGCAAATTTTCAGGATGTAAGGATAATATTGATTAGCATTTCTTTTATTATTAACTCTGAAAAATATTAAATAGTAAAGCATGATTTAGAATTATATTTTGAATCTATAAAATGAAAGTAATTGGTTTTGATTAAAATAGTTTATGAAAGAGAATTGAATATCCAATAACAATTGTTTTCACAATTGTAAAAAGTAAGGTTTTTCTTAGAAAAATTTTGCTATATATCTGTTCTGATTTAATTACATACAATTTAATTAATTCTGTAATTATTTTGTGTTGCTTTAGATGTGTTCTTTATGCCACTGCCCAGGAGCAACAATTGGATGTGATGTGAGAACATGTCATAGGACATACCACTACCTTTGTGCCTTACGTGACAAAGCTCAGATGGAAGAAGAACCTTCACAAGGGATTTACATGTGATTATTTTCCTTTACTTTCCTATATATTAATGGTGTGTCTTTTTTATAAATATTGATGATCATGAAGAAATTATTTAGATCTTATATCCTAATCCTACAATGAAAAGAAATTCTGCCTTTTACTAACTTGAAACTAACTTTACTAACTTGAAAATAAATTGTTTTGATAAATTCTTTGTATAATTTTAAACTTTTATTTTATAGGATTTATTGTAAAAAACATAAGCAACCTGGACATAACTCTGAAGGTAAAAACTAATCAATGCTTTTTATTTTTGATATAATATAGAAAATTAGATTAGATCACAGATTTTATAAATTTATACATTGACATATTAATGATGTAAAAAGATAGGATTCAGAGATGGGAAAGGATTTTGAAAACTATTTATCAAATTCTCTTTAACAGATAATTCAGATGTAGGTAGGTAATGTAATGTTCTGAAGATCATACAAGTTAATTTCTATAATAAAAAAGGCTAAAAGTTATACAGTATTTGAGTAGGGAAATGTATATGTGGGCATACACACACATACATCCAACCCTTCTTTATTATTTTGTTATCTTGTTTATATTTTTTTATGAGATAGCAGTAAGGAATCTTTCCCTTTGCAGAACATATCTTGTCTTATTTTCATATTTTATGTATAGCTTTGTAAAATTTGGGCTGTATTATTATATCTTTTCTAATTATCCACATGATAAGGCAAAACATATAGCCATCAAGGAAATCTGAAGGAAAACAAATAAACAGTACTATCAGGGGTTTGTATAATAAGAGAAGCTAGATTAGTGTCATGGCAAAAATGGTAAATAAAGTTTTCCACAGATATCCCTTAAATTTTAAAGAAAGTGAGAGAGGGTTTATAGATGTTAGGTGGACAACTTTGGACGAAGGGAAAAAAAAGAATGTTGGATAGTTGGATAGCTTGTTCTCTATCTACAGCACTCCAATTCAGAACATTAGTATACTTATTTTGTCACAGGTCCTCTACTCATGTAATTCTTTTGGAGGCTTATTGACCTATTTATTTCATAGGAATAATTTGCAATTCTCTGAAAACTTAATTGACTGTCAAATTGATCAATACCATTTATTATTGTAAATTTGATTTGATTTCCATAATTATCACAGAGATGAGATTGTAAGAGAAAATTGATACAAATATTTCCTTTCTTCACTTGCCTCCTTTTTTCCTTCAATAATTTTGTGCAAATCTTTGAATTTTATGAAATTAAAAATAATTTTTTAAATATCTGTGAATCTCTTTAACTTATTTGAGTCAGAAACTTTTTAGATTTGAAACTGAGACAATATGAACAATTTGTGAATTAGGTGCACTTAATAGTGCTTAGAGTCAAGAAGATCTGAATGAAAACCTATTCTCATTTTTTAGTTATGGGACTCTAGGCTAGTCACCTAAACCTATTTGCTATAATTTTCTCAAGTGAACTTTGAAAAACTCATATGAGGTCACAGGTCACAAAAGAGTTGGACAAGACTGAACAATATAAAGCATCAACCAATAAATGGAGTCATTGAAGAAAGAGCTAAAGCTGTAGCTTATTAGTCTCAATATACTTTTGGGAAATACATAGTTAAAGTAGTCAGGGAAAACAATGCAGTTGGCTATACAGGATAGAAAGCATAAGGGAATGACTGCACTGAAGAATATGGATTGATCACGTCAGTCATTAAGGAATAATTGATTAGTTTATTAGACTTCTATATATTGAGGACATGTTTGGTTCCTAGAAGTATTTGTTAAGGAGATAATATGTTCTTTATTTGGACAAGGACAGGCAAGAATGAATAATATGTCAACTTGTTCATAGTTATTATTGTAACCTCATTTGCCAAAATTTGTGTGTAAGTATATTGATCAATCTGTCCAAATATGTATTTTTATGTTTTAGTTCTAATGAAAATATTTGTGTCATAAGAGGAATTTATAGGATTCCTTCATTTCTAAATGAATTATGATATTTGATAGAATTCACTTGTAAATACAGTATTCCTATTACTTTGGGTGTTTGTGGCTTTTTCAATTTTTAGGAATAAGTAATATTTCATGAGTATGATGTGTAAATAATTTTCCATTTTATTTATATTGTCAATTCTATTAGAATGTAGAATTGCTTTAAAATTTTTTTCATTAATTGTAAATTTACCTTTTTTATTTTTGATAATAATCTTTTATTTTTATTTAATTTAATTTCAAAATTTAAAAAAAACAGATCTTAGATTCATTTATTCAATACTTGCTTTCCTTACAATTTTGTTTTTCTCTGCATTAATTTTCAGGATTTATATTTTGGTTTAATTTAGAGGTTTTTAATTTGCTGGTTTTCTAGTTTTATACCCAGTTGATGTAGAAATGTTTTATGTGATTGCACATGGGATAGTCCTTTTCATCATGGGTATGGAAGGAAAATAGGATGGAAGGAGAAAGAAAAAGTTAGAATTAAAAATCTTATGAAAAATGAAGAAAATTATTTATAATTTTTTTAACCCATCTATTTTTTAGGATTTAAATTATTTATTTTCCTTTTTTTTTTTTAAAGTCTAAGACATCACATGAATGTAACTTTTATTGTATTATTATTGGTAAAAGTTCTAATATGTTTGTTCTGTATTGTGAGATTTTTATGTTCTAATTCACTTTTGTGACTATGATTTGCACAGCTGAGAAATATTCCATTTATTATTCTCCAGTGGTTTATCATATCTAAGTTTAAAAATCCTGTTCAGGTTATTAACTTCAGTTTTTAATTAATATTAAAACTTTTTATTTACAAAACATACGCATGGGTAATTTTTCCAACATTGACCCTTGCAAAATCTTTTGTTTCAAATTTTCCCTTCCTCCTCAGCCTATCCCTTAGTTGGCAGGCAGTCCCATACATGTTAAATATGTTAAAATACATGTTAAATCCAACATATGTACACATATTTATGCTGTTATCTTGGTGAACAAGAAAAATAACTTCTTGTTTATATATTTGTTCATTGTTTCATGATAGAAATAATAAATGGAGATCCTATTAAATCATTTTACTGTTTAATTTATTTTATTTAACTTTTCCTTTAAGAATTAAGTTGCTCTGCTGCCTATACATATATGTTTTATAATTTATCTGTGGTAGCTTTGGACAGTTGTGTTGTTTTTATCTCTATCTCTTTAATTTGGTTAGGTTTTTGCTTTTGTTTTATTTGAGATGATGTTTACACAAACATTTGAAAAAAGCAAAATATAGTTATACAATAAAATCTATTTTGCTTGAAACATAATAAAGACACAATTTCATATGTTTTCTGTTTTCTAATCCATTTTGATACCTTCCTTTCAATTATGATTTTCCTTTTTATGATTGCTTTGTTTCTCTTCCATCCTATTGTAGTTTTCTTCTTTTTTCTTTGCTTCATCTTTGTCTATTTTGCTTCTGATGCCTTTTTGATATGATTTTCCTTTGTTTCTCTTCTTGTGACTTAAAATCCTTGAGTGAAATCTATTTATGTTTCTATCTGTAATTGTGTGTATATTCTTCCCTTTTTAAACTAATTCACATAAGAGTGAAATTGATACTACTTTTTTCTGAGCCCTAATTATACATGGTATTTTCATATTCTTTTTTCTCTTATGCCTATCTTTACCTAGTTCTTTTTCCAATCTGTTTTTTTCTTCTTTTGAGATAGTACAAAAACATAAGAACTCAGGTTCTCCATCTAATTAGATTCCCCTTATGAGTAGTATAGTGGATAGAGTTCATTTCTAGAATCAATAAGACTTCCTTAGTCTCTTAATCGTGTTCTCTTTGAGTTTTCTTTTCTATAAAAGGATATGACAGTTACTAAAGTATTTTTGCTCAAATCTTTCTTAAGTAGGGTCACAGAGTTAAACACAAATGAAAAATGACTGAATGATTTTTAATAATGGCAACATTATGAGTGGCTCCCTCCCATTAGAATGTTAATAAGAATATTGATCATTATCTTTTATAATTTCTTAGTCATTTTACACTACTTTTGACTCATATTTGACATTTAGCTCTGAATTTGTTATTTGAGGAATAGTTAATTTTCATTATCTCTTTTCTCCCCTATAACATTATACTTAGTTTTTCTAGGTAGATAGTTCTTAGTTGTGATCTTAGCTTTTATGCCTTATAGAATATTATCTTCTAGGGAATATGGACTTTTTGAAAGCAAGGACTCCAACCTTTACTTCTATTATTATCTCTTAGAACTTTGCTTTTTGCAGTTAATAAATACTTCTTGTCTTGGTTTCTGCAGTGTTTTATAATTAAATTGATAGCAATCTTGGGAATATTTTAGAATTTAGAACATTTTTGTTTTATCTGATAGTATTATTTCAGTTCCTGCTTTTTAAAGAATACATATTTTGTTTTTTTCCCTAATTACATGTTTAAGCAATTAAAAAAAAACATTTTGAGCTTCAGATTCTATTCTTTATTCTCATTCCCTCCTCTTGAGAAAATGAGCAATAACATGTTATACATATACAGTCATATTAGTCATTTACAGGAAATAAAAGAAAAAGAAGGGGTAAAAATGAAAAATAGCTAAATAGACTATCTAGACTAATAATAGACTAAAGAGTCTGTATTCATCAAACAGTAACAGTTCTTTTTTGGGACAGTATGCTTAGCCATCCTTTGGAATTATCTTAGAAATTAAAAGTTCTCACTGAAAATATTGCTGTTTCTGTATATATACTGATTGTACTTATTTTGCTTTGCCTCAGTTCGTCTAAATCCTTGCAAGTTTTTCTGAATGCATTCTGATCATTTTTTATGGCACAATATGTTGGTAGGTTGTTCTTTGTTCTTAAAAATTACCATGGCATCAAGAAGGTGATGCCATAATGTGTAAGTGAATTAGATTTGAATGAAGAAAGTCTGTAAAATATATTGGTATACTATCACAATTTTTTGTTCACCTGTTCTCCATTTGACAGTCATTCTCTCAATTTCTAATACTTTGCTACTATTAAAAGAGCTACTATGAATATTTTTGTACTTTTAGGTCCTTTTCCTTTTTTTTTTTTTTTTTTTTTTTTTTTTTAATCTTTGGAATGTGGACTTTGAAGTATTATTGCCTGGTCAAAGGATATGTATGGTTTTATAGATCTTAAAATGTAATTCCAAATTGCTCCTCAGAAGGTTCAGTCAGTTCACAGTTTTACCAAAAAAAAAAAAAAAAAAATCCTCATTATATGTTTAAGAGGGAGGACCTGAAGAGGAGGAGATGGCTGTTGGACCCCTGAATTACAGGTCTGCTTGATCTCATCTTCATCTCCTTATAAAATCCAACAGTGCATTATTGTCTTAACTATCCCACATTTTATTTATTTTGATTTTCTGTCATATTGACCATTATGATAGACATGGGATAGTAATTTAGAGTTGTTTACTAGAGTAATGATTGAGAACATTTTTTCATGTGATACAGATAAGTTTTGATTACTTTGTCTAAAAACTGCCTCTTCATATTTTTGAATTTTCTAGATTCACTTTTCTCCTTATTGAATGAAAATAATATGCTTTGCCCCCTCCCTATTCCTATGTCACACTTTTTGCCTTATTAGTACAGTTTTACAAATTTGACTGTCTCTTGTATATTTGAGAAATTAAGCCTTTAGTAGATAAAGTTATGATATTATTGTACTATTTTCCTCTAATTTTCCCTCCATTGATGCCATTCTTTTTCTTTCTTCTTTCACCTGTCAAAATTGTTTTGCATCTGACTGCTATTTCCATTTTCCTTTTCCTGCAAAATCTCCTTTGGTCTTCCTTTCTCTTCTCCCATTTCTTCTTTTCTCTTCTTAGGCCTTTATTTATTTATTTTTTAAAAAAATAATCATCCCATTATATTTATCTCACACCACTTTCTCCTGTTTTAACAATCATTATACTTTTCTCTGTTGGAAGATAAGGCATTTAATTCTGTTGAATTGCATATGAATTACTTTTTTATTCTCCTGAGTCATGTATTTTGAAAGACAAATTTTTTATTTGTCTATACTCCATTTTTCTGAGTATATTGTTCTTCCTTGTGATAGTTCTTTTTGCTCTTTGGAATATCTAAAAATTTCCAAATCCTCTAATCTATTAATGTAAGAACTGCAAAATCTTGTTTTATTCTGACTGGCACCATGGATTTAAATTATTTCAGACTGCTTGCAAAATTCAGAGATCTGTGAATTTGATTATAATATTGCGGCAGTTTTCACTTGGAATTTCTTTCAGGAATTGATTTGTGAATTATTTCTATTTGTCCTTTAGATAACTAGAATATCAGTACGATTTCCTTGATTATTTCTTGAAAATTAATATGAAGCCTCTTTTTTTTTTTTTTTTAAACTAATAGTTTCAGATAGGTCAGTAATTGCTGAATCTGTTTTCTGGGTTAGTTTTTTTTTTTTTTCCCCTGTTTAATTCATATTTCCTATTGTGACTTATTTTTTTCACTCTTTTGATTTTAATAATTTCTTGATGTCTCATAATAGTCATTAGCTTCCATTTGACCAAATCTAATTTTTAAACAGTTAATTTTTTTTTTTTACTTTTTCTATTTTTTTGCTGAGGCAATTGGGGTTAAGTGACTTGCCCAGGATCACACAGCTAGGAAATGTTAAGTGTTTAAGAATAGATTTGAACTCAGCTCCTCCTGACTTCAGGGCTGGTGCTCTATTCACTGAACCACCTAGCTGCCTCAGCAGTTATTTTCTTTAGTGAACTTCTATACATCTTTCCCTATTTTGGTTCATCCTACTTTTTAATGAGTTCTTTTCTTCAGTGGATTTCTTGTGATTCTTTTAACATCTGACCTATTTTTATAGGGTATAATTATTTTCATTTTTGGAGTCTCATTGAGATACATTTCTTTAAACATTTGTGTATTTTAATATTTTTATTTAACCAATGATGGCGCTGATTTTCTTTTCTGAAAACAGCTATTATATTCTTTGATTTGTAAATTGGAGAATGATTTGTTTTTGTAAATTTGACTTCCAGTTTCCTGCTTTGCTTTAATTTTACTTAGTTTTGTATAAAAGCATTAATTTTATGTAATCAAAATTATCCATTTTACCTTTTGTGATTCTCTTTTTTCTTGTTTGGTCACACATTTTTCTTTTATCTGTATAATTGAAAAGTAAAATTTTCTGTGCTTTCCAAATTTACTTATAATATCATGTGCTTATATGTAAATTACATACTTATTTTGATAATTGTATTTATATAATTGAGATGTTGCTCTATATTTTTTGTTAATCTGCTATAGTATTACTAGCTTTTTTTTAAATGAGATATTTAGTTTTTTCCCCCCAAAGTTTGGATCTTTATAAACTGAGCTTAAACTTGTTCCTTAACTATTAAAAGGTACTTTAATGATTACCATGATATAACATATTTTGAAATCCAGTTATTATTAGATTTAACATTGTATTCATTGATTTACTCAATATTTTTGATCTTTTATTTTTCCTAGTTGAATTGTTAGTAGTTTTTCCAGATTTATAAAATTATTCTATGATAGTTTGATTGATATGGCACTGGATAAGCAAACTAATTTAGGTAAGATTTACATTTTTGTTAATTTGTATTATATTATATTGGTTTGGTATGACCATGAACAATGAATATGTCTCCATATATTTAGATCTCTTTGTAAAAAGTGTTTTATAATTATATTCATATAGTCCCTGGGTTTATCTTGTCAGAAAGAATTGCAAGTATTTTGCAATTGTTTTAACAGTAATTTCTCTGACTGCCAAGCTATTTGTATTTTATTTTAAGCAGATTTATGTCATTTGGTATTTGTCATTCTGGGAGGAGCAAAGGAATAGGGTAGTGTCATAGTGTTAGTTGAAGCTGGTACGGTTTTTGCAGTTTTATTGGTGATGGTCAGTGTGAGAATGGAATTTTTACTTTGTTTGGTGTCCTGAAGTCAGAAGAGATATAGCTGAAATAGATTCCTTCCAGTTTTTGTTTTATTATATTGTCATACTTCTTGTTTTTAACACCCTTTTAAATTAATAATTATGATGATACCCATCTTTGTTTTATCTTGTTCTTATTAGAAAACCATCTAATTTTTTCATTACATATATTGTTTGTTTTTGAACTTAGATAAATATTATTTACTATAATAAGTAAAGGTTATTCCTGTTTTATAGATTTTGCCATGTCAAACACCCAGTCTCCTTTGGCATCTATTGATTGTATTTTTCATAATTACATTTTCAGCATCATGTATTTTGTTAATTAGTCTTCTGTAAGTTAAAAACCTGTATGCCTGGATTAAACCCAGCCTGATCATAAGATGTTACCTTTCTAATATATTTGGTAAAAATTTATTTGCAAATCCATCTGATCCTGTGGGAATTTTTTGGTAAGTTAATTTATGACTTGTTCAATTTCTTTCAGATTATCCATTGTATCAGCACACAGAAGGGTCAGAATAATTAGAGAAACATAAATCATTAACCTAAAAACCAATGATTTAAATCTTACCTCACACAAGAACTAACTGTGGGTAACCACTTTGACCAGGAAAAGATTATCATTCAAATTCTTAAGTCTATGACGCTATAATTCTTTTTGATAAATTCATATTATCACTTCATTTCCATGACAAATTTAAGTTTTACCTTTTTAAAAAATTTATTTATTAGAAATGCATTTTATAATTCTTTTGGATAGTCTTTTCTCTCCTGGTTGCTGTTTGAATTTTCTTTTCAGAGTGTTAAATAAGCACCAAGCTTAATTACATACAAGGGATAATAAATTTAGTGTCATTTGTCCTAAATTTGACTGGTCTGGAAGAGGATGATGAGTTTGAGTAATTAATAATGTTCTTAAGAACTTAAGAGATGGTCAACGTAATAATTGTCTTCAAATAAAGGATAGGGAGTGGAGCTGTCTTGCAATTCACTGAATTGGATTTGTTCTTTTTATTCTAAGTAGAACAGGAAGTGTTTTTAAAGATCAATTAGTCTCTTTCCTTCTAAGGAGTTCCCTTCCCACCTTTTCTTGTTGAAGAATTTTAAGCTATGGGGAAGTATAAATAATATGCTTGAAAACACATGTATAATATTATGAGTTGAGCAGTGTACTAGATATTGAAGATTAAATATGAATGAAATAATCTCACTTCTTAAGAAGTTTGCTTTCTTACAAGTATACCTAAGTATATGCAGAATAAGAAGAAAAAATAATACATTTATATTAAAATTTATTCCTAATTGTAAATTAAATGATAATAGGACCTGTTTATGTTGCTTATGTATGTCTATTTTTAAACTACATTTTATTAAGATGTTACTTGAATCTGAAAATAGGAAGTGGATGGATAGATGGAAAGAGTGCATTAGGAATTGTAAACTTTATGTTAACTCTTAAGCAGCTGACTTAGAAGAAAATGTCAATGACACTGAACTGACATCTTCACCAGAAAAGGGAAAGAAGAGTGAGAAAGGAAAGCCAAGAAAAACTATTTCAAGAGGGCAATCAGAAGATACTAAATCTACATCTTCACATGTAAGAAGGAAAAAAAAACTATCCTTTTTTGAAAAAAAAAATAGCATTTTAAAATTCTATATGCCAAAAAAGACAAGCAATTAATCTTTTATTTTGTAGATGATTTAATGTGCTTTGAAAAAAAATTTTTTTGTTTCTTCATTTTTTTATGGTTTCTTTTTCAGAGAGATAGATCACCCCACAGAAATAGTCCTAATGAATCCAGGCCTAAATGTGGATTCTGTCATGTAGGTGAAGAAGAAAATGAAGCAAGGGGGAAGCTTCACATATTTAGTTCCAAAAGGGCTGCAGCACATTATAAATGCATGGTAAGATTGATATGTTTTGGTTTGTTTTTAAATTTGCTTAACATATTTTGGGAAAGAATGCCTCTATTTCCTCTAAAATTGGGGATATATACTACTTGTATAACAATTAGTTTGATTGTTACTAAAATAGACTATTGTTTCTAGAGATTGATTTATTCAGTAACTTGAAAATATTTCAAGTTAGGATAGAGTCTGAATGTCTAATTTCATTGGAATAGGGTAATTCTGGGTAGGATACATTTTACCAATATTTATAGTTACAATCTGTTTTGCACAGGTGGTGGGGATCCAAAGACAAAAGTGAAGCCTTTTCTTTCCATATCTTTTGGGGGAAAGGTTTGAGGATGTGTAGAAAGAAAATATACACTAAATAAGTTTAAGATAATTTCAAGACTGAGATAGCTAAAGTGATGAGAAAAGACTTGTATAGGGAATTGTATATTTACAGATAATAGCTTATTTTATCTTCACAACCTTATTTAGAGGTGAGCCAATTGAGGTTCACATTGCTAATAATTGTCAGAATTTAACTTGAACTTACCTTTCCAAATCCAGATTCAGTGCTTTTAAAATCAAATATCTTTGTTTAGAATTAAATTATTTTTCAATTTGCTTAGAATGTTTCCTTTCTCATCTTTATCTTGGAGTTTTTAGTTTTCTTCAAAGCTCATCACAAACAATCCTATTTACACCACACAACTTGTATCTTTCTATAACTTTTGATATTGTTGATATTAAATCTTTTAGGTTTTCAGAACATCATGCCCTATCTTATCCCCCACTCCTGATTTTCTTCCTGTCTCTTGATTCCTCCTGACAAATGAAACTGCTTTTCGATTAGTCTAAAACCATAATTCATTTTCTTCCTAAAATCTGCTTCTCATACTTTACTTATTATTGAAGACTACTTGAGTTCCTCAGGTTTCACAATTTAGGAATCCTAAATTTATCTCATACTCTCCATCTCCCAATTTTTATATCCATGCTGTTGCCAAAATCTTTAAATCATTTTTTTCTCTTCTCTGACACTGCCAATTCTCTGGTATAGTCCCTCATTACTTGTATATTGGATAGGTGCTTATAGTCTTGCCTTCTGCTACTTTAGTTGTCTTTTTACATCAGTCCATCTTAAAGTCATTAAAATAATTTTCTAAAATGCATGCCAAATCTTCCTATTTAGTAAACTCCTGTGATTCCTTGTTACAATCTCCAAAATTAAATGCACACTATTTTGTTTTGCTTTAGAACTACTTTTAACATGGCCCTCTTCTACTTTCCTAGTCTTTATTCCCTATTACATATTTTTTCCCAGTGATTTTATCCTCCTGGATGTTTCATGAACAAACCCTTCATTATCTGGTTTCTGGAAATTGGCTGACACTCATTCTTAGAATGTTCACTCTGCTACTGTTTACTTATGTGTTTTGCTTTATCTATATTTATTCTCTTATTTCTGCCATTAAATTACAAATATTTTGAGGATAGGGGTTGTCTTTTGCCTCTTTTTCTAGCCGTATGTATTTAGTATAAATATTTATTGAATTGTATAGTCCCTTAATATTATTCATATATTTGCCATTTTATATTTTACCCCCAAACCTCTAAGTTTTCCATTTAAATATTTGGAAATATTCTTTCATTAAATAATATTCTTTCTTTAAAAAAATGAAATCATTTTTTTCCCTATGAGATAATACTGAATTTCACTGGTTGTTTTTTTTTTTTTTTTTTTTTTTTTTTTTTTTTAGGCTTTCAATCTTTTGGATTATAATTTACTTAAATGCTCTACTCTTTATAGCAGTAGATGTTCAGTCTTAGGTATTTCTATTTAAAGTCTGAATTATTGTTATTGTTTTTTAATTGGAATTTCTTTCTAGAGATGATAGATTCAGTTGTACTTTATTTTCAATTCCCCAAATTTTCTCTTCCTACTTCCCAAGTCATTCAGAAGATTATGAAACTTAAATCTGTGCTAATGCACATAAATATAAAAAATTCTGTTTGTATCCCTGCTCCTGTTTCCTCCTTTTTGTGAAAAAGATTTCAGTCTTCACAATGATAAGTAGGCTTATTTAATGTTTCCTTTTGAGTTCTTTGAAACCGTGGTAGATCCTGTCATAGCATTTATATTTATTCTTGACTGATAAAACATTTGTCTCATACAACCCAAAAGAAACCATTTCATTTTGATTTTTTTGGTAGTTATTTTCTTCTGGCACAGTTCAACTTACAACAACATCACGAGCTGAATTTGGTGATTTTGATATTAAAACTGTGATTCAAGAGATTAAGCGAGGAAAAAGGATGGTATGTATACTGTGCTATTTTTAGCCTTTTGTATATCAAGAATGATTCAGGTTTACCTTCCCAGTGAAAATTGGAATATAAACTATCAGGAGTATTTTATGGTAATATTTTAGAAAATGACAATATTGGCTATTTTTGTAGTAAAAAAGTTAGCTTTTTTCTTCTATTCATAGCTAAATAAAAAGTTTTAAAAAGTGGAATTATACATTTTTTTCAACTATAAATACACATACATATGTAGCAGTTAACATATTTGGAATATATCCAGAATATACTAGAAAAATTATGTTTCATTATTAAATTATTTTTAACTTACTAGAAATTCTAATGAAGTGCTAGAAAAGGGAAGAAACATTTCTTTTAAATGAATTATTTTATTTTAAATTTAATTATATTCTGCAATCCTGGTTTCTTGGACTTAATATTTTTCTTTTGTTAGAGATGACTTCTGTTCAAAAAAATCCTGAGATATATGTAACGTAAAACAACATTTTTATTGGGCAAATGTCTTTAAAATTAGGCATTATTAGTCTTAGTTATATTACAATATTAGATTTGAGCAGGAAAATAGCTCCCAAATGTAAGCATGTAAGTTGATTTTTCCATAAATGTTTAATAATTATGTATAGGTTCAATTTTATAAAGATTATTATCCTAAAGCATTATAATAATTTGGGCTATTTTATTTTAAATACTTATATTAAGACATTTTATTTAAGATATATAGGATAATTAACTAAAAGAACTCTTTTCTTTTACAATAGAAGTGTACCTTTTGTAGCCAACCTGGTGCAACTATTGGATGTGAAATAAAAGCCTGTGTAAAAACGTACCATTACCACTGTGGAGTACAAGACAAAGCTAAATATATTGAAAATATGTCCCGAGGAATTTACAAGTAAGCAATAACATGATCCTTAAAAAAAACAAGTCAAAATCTTTTTGTCTTTTAAGAGAACTTTATTCCAAACTCTTTCTAAACAGATCTCTAAGTATGTTTTATGATGGTATCATAATGAAATATTTGATCACTATCTCTAATGTTTCGTAAATTTCATGTTAATTCTCTGGAGGGAAAAAAGCTTGTTCTTTTTCTTTAATGATTTTCTTTACCTTTGAGTCCTTTCTTTTTGTTTTATCCAAATTAGAAATCTTGCTTTGGATGTCATTCTTCAATTGAAAGAAATCTTCCACTGATTTTCTAATTCAAATCTAATCAACTTTTCTTAACACTTATTCTTAAATTATCTCATTTGTTGATCACTCTGAATATTTTCTCATTCAGGAGTTTTTCCATAGCATTATTCTTTCCATATTGCTCCTCAGTCTGACTCTCCTTTCTTTATATCTTTTCATCTTCCATGGTGTTCCCTTTACTGATTTTCCTACACCTCATCCCTAAAACTTTTTTCATTTATTCATCTTTATTAATTCTTAGATCTACCTATCCAACATCACTTTCTACCCTATTTTAAATCTTAATACTTAGCTTTTATGGAAGCCTTGAATTCAGCATATACTTTCCTATTTCTGTCAAAGGCATTTTCTCAGATTTTACTATACTCAACCAGTTGTCAATCATTTGCCTGATCTTGCTACCTCATAATACAGCTACACACTTTGTAGCACTGTACTTTCATTCATTCTTCTTAATTTACCATTTGATATGGTTGAATTAGAATTACTTTTAGTGCTCTCCATTACTATACTATAATGGTTCTCGTACCATTCAATAATTATGTTTATCTGAGGGTCATTCATTCTGTTTTTTACCATCCAGTCAAAATTCTGATAATTTCCTTTAGTCAGTGCCTAAATCATATTTCTTTTTCTTATCTCCAATTCTTGCTGTCATATTTTGGAATTTCAACATAAGTACTTCTTCAAATACTAAATATTCTTCAATTTCAAATAGAAAAAATCATCAGATCATATATGTATGACTTAAATAATATTCTTTGTCAATATAAAGTGGAACTGATAAATAGATTTAAATGATTAGAACTGGTAGAATGCCTGAAAAATTATTACTGAATTGTGTAAGTATTATACAATATTGTGTGCAGCAGCAAAAAAGTTCCCCAAAAAAAGAAAGAACAGTGAATTTCTCATGCAGCTTTATAAAAATCTGAGGAAAGAAGGAAATCAAAAGATCCAGGAGAGAGGGAATGCCCAGCCAAATGAAAAATTAAAGAGAATGGCTAGAATAGTTAACATTTTCTTAAATGAATAAATTTGTTCAAGTGTTCTGAACCACTGAACCATTCAGTTGAGGGTCTATCATATTTAACTCCTAATATTCTATTCATGATTTTGATATCTTTCCTGTTGACAAATATGTTGGATTTATCTCATTCTGAGATAAATTAGTATCTCATTTACTATGAGTATAATTTTTTATACTCATAATATGAGTATACTCATTATATAATTATTATAATATAAAATTAGTATAATTTTTTCTTTCTTACTGTAACTTATTTAAATTCAAACTTAAATTTAAAATCTCTAGCATTATTTATTCTGTTCCAGTCCCTTAGCTTTACTGTGTGTGTCTTTGTTTCAACTGTGTTTTTTGTAAATAGTATATTGTAGGATTCTGATTTTTTAATTGAGCAGTCTGCTTTCATTTGTAATGAGATCATTATTTTCATATTTATAGTTATGGTAATGAACTGTATATTTCCCTTATTCCTATTTTACCCTTGTTTCTTGCTATTTTTCTTTATTAAAATAATAATATTATTAAAGAATAAATATAACTCTTTATTATTATTTTTCTTTATAATTACTAATAATAATAATTATATTTCCTTATTCTATATTACGTTAATTTTATATATTTAATACCCGACTCTAACCCTAACCCTAACCCTAACCCGACTCTAACCCTAACCCTAACCCTATCATATAGGTAATTTATTTAATATAAATATATATTTGCTGAGGCCATTGGAGTTAAGTGACTTGCCCAGGGTCACACAGCTAGGAAATGTTACGTTTCTGAGGTCAGATTTGAACTCAGGTCCTTGAACTTCAGGGCTGGTGCTCTATCCACTGAACCATTAGCTGCCTGGCTTTTTTGCTGCTTCTCTGATCTGTCTTTTATTCTGTCATTTCTCCTATATCCACTCCTTTCTCTTATCATTGTCCCTTTTTATATTTCTAAAGAATAAGAGATTTCTACAACTGAATATGTTTTATTCTTTAAGTCATTTCAGATGAGAAGACAATTCAAGTGTTGCCCTGAATCTTCTTAACTCTTTTATGTGAGATTGTTTATGCTGTTTTTTTTTTTACATTTCCTTTTCTCTCAGTGCTATCTTCTTTCTCACTTTTAATTTTTTTAAAAACATAATCATTATCACTTTACACTTCTATCTTCTATGCATATGCCTTTTAATTGCCTTCATAGTAAAAAAGATATTATCTCATATTTGACCAAATTTTTTATACAATACTAGTCTTTTAATTAGGAGTGCTTATAAATCCTTTGTTTCATTCAATGTTCATTTTTTTCTCCCTTCCCCTCTTGTTTTATAGGATCATGGCCAAAGAATTCATCTCTATATTCCAAGATAGGATTGTCTTTAGAAATCAGATAGGACCACTTATGTTCAGGAACAAAATTTCATTCTTTAACTGTCATTTCATTTTCTAGTGGAAAGAATACAGGGCCTAGAATCAAAAAAACCCAAATTCAACTTTGTCCTCACACACTTATGAGCTGGGTGATACTGGCAAATCATTTAAGCTTATTTGCCTCAATTTACTAATCTGTAAAATGAACTGAATAAAGAAAGAGCAAACCACTCTGATGTGTTCACTTGGCCAACAAAGGACTGACATGAAATCAAACATAACTAAATCAACAAATCCATTTTAGCCCAAGTTGATAAAAATAGTTTACAAAGGGGGACTTAAAATCTGTTAGCCATGTGAAAAAATAAAATTTGAGTGCCCTCCAAAAAATTGTCAGAAAAATGCTGAATGTGAGGATCTTGAGGTACCACATTTCATCCAAATAAATATCAAAAAAGAATCGTTGCAGTTTTGGTCAAATGTAGAAATAGAGAGAAAGAGCATTTTAAAGTACCTACTACTATCTTTAGCTCAATTGATGATTTAGAGATTAATTTACCTGAGTTTCCATAAGCATTTTATGGTTTGTTCCCTTATTTGGTTCAGATAAAATTTTTCTCTCATTTTGTATTTAGGTTAGTCTTTAAATATACTTCAAATACTAAAAATATAAAAATGCTTTAAAAATAATCCACTAGACAGTAATTTAAAATATTGTAAAGATAGTCTTATGCTTGTGTCAAAGTACTAAATTATTTTATCCTATTTACCAATGTTATATACATTTTCTTTTGAATAGTAAAGAGCAGAAGTTTCTAGATAGACATTTACATATTTTTTGTTTCAGATTTTTTTGTAGATTTAAAGTTAAATTTCATGTTTTTAAAATAAATGGCTTGGAATCAAATATCACAGTTCTTTAAAAGCTTTGTGCCATGCCTTGTAGGACATTATCTGTTGAAGAGAAAAGATGATCAGAAAAATTCTATGAAATTTTAAAATTTGACTTTCCAAATATATATTTATAAATATGTCCATAGTAGAGATTCAGCTATGTGTTTACATCTCAATTTTGTTCCTTTTGGTATTTTTAGATTATACTGTAAAAATCATAGTGGCAATGATGAGAGAGATGAAGAAGATGAAGAACGGGAAAGCAAAAGTCGAGGGAAATTACCTGACTATTGTGACTCTTCTCAACAGCAACTTAATGGCAATTAGGTATGAAAGTTAATCTTAGTGATCCAACTTATCAATATTTATTATATTAAGAGCAATCAATGCACAAGGTTTTATAGTATTTAACATATGTGTGTGTATATATATATATATATACACGTGTGTGTGTGTGTGTGTGTGTGTGTGTATAGTATTTTATACACACATTTTCAGTGTGTGTTCATGTGTATATCTGGCTAACTTTCTGTCTGATTTGTAGTTGTCTCATTGTTTTTCGAATAGACTCAAGGATCATTTGGAAAATTGGAAATGAATCATATAACTACACTTTTTTTTTCATCATTTTCTAAAAATCAGAAAGGATTTTAAATGGATTCTTTTTCAGGTATTGTTTGTTAGATATTCTCCAAGATCCCTTTCAGCTCTGATGATTCAGGATTATCCTTGAAGTTCAAATTTCCATGAATAGCATTTTTAAAAATGAAATAATACTTTTAATATAAAAACCTAACTAAGATACAAAACAGATATACTAATAAGATATAAAATAGATACAGAACAAAACTTTTTCTAAGAAAATATTAATTCTAGTGAAAATATAGGAAACATTTTCTCTCATTGTATTCTAAAATTGATGTATTTATGTTGGGGAGCTGTAGTTGGGAAACTGAAGAATAGAAGCAGCATCTTGTGTAGCAGAGAAAGACAGGTTTACACTAAAGAATCTAAAATTTTAACTTGAATAAATTTATGGCAATGCACATATATATTTATATAATTACATAGGGCTTTGAAAATAATGTTATGCACTAATATTTTTTATTGTGATCAAAATAATGTTTTAATAATTGTGTTTCTTTATATAATAGCTTTTTATGCATTGAAAAATATTGACATTAAGAAATTGCCAAGGTTCTAAGGTTTATGACACACAAAAAAGTTAATTTAAAAAAATTGGTAATCGATTCTAATTGTAATTGGAAGTGATCCCAAGTAGTGATATCTAATTCTATAGAAAAAGAATTGAAAGAAGCTTGTTGCATTGTTACATTTGTTTTTTAATTTGTTTAAAAAATATTTATAAAAAGGAATCAAATCCATTCTCCATTTGCAACTTTCTTAGCAATTAAGATTTCCAATATACAATATGTTATGTTTATTAGTAAATGAAGAAGAAAAGACTTTATTTTTTAAGAGATTTAAGATGCTGTTACTTTTCTTCTTACACTTCTATATGTTTGTTTTTACTTTATTGAATCAATTATCTTAACATATTGTTCCTTATATTTATGTGCTTCAAGTTTACATTCTGTTAATTTATTTTTCCATAATGCAGATGTGGAGAATGGAATTCATATGAGTTGAGTGACATGATCATCAAATTCTCCGCTTTAAGCATTAGTAAACCATGAATCAAACTAACTCCAAGTACCACCTTCTGCCTACAACATTTTGTTAACCCTTTAATGTGTTCGTTGTTGAATAATGAGAAAATGCTTTTTAAAAATAAATAATATGGCTTTCTTTTCTCCAAGTATAATTTTCCTTTATTACATGTAGCTTTGAAATTTAACAGTTATTTTGAATGAAGAGGTAGTTACAAATGATTCGTTAAAATAACAAATTAGTCACTACAGAATGTTTTTATTAAGAATCTACTTTAGATTTTTTTCCTAATACTTCATATAGTTTGTTTTTGTATTAAGCTCCAATTTCTTTATTTTTTTAAAACTTAGCCAGTGTTCTTTAAAATAAAAAAAATTAAAAAGATGCATCAAGATATTGTCACCTAAATTAACATTATGTAAACAAGAATTTTAAAGTATTTAGTAATGACTTGACATCTCTTAGTCCAGCTTTTACCTTTTTTTGGCAATTAAAAATATCTAAAGCAAATAAAAATTAAATTCTTACAATAATTGCATTAGTTATAAATTTAAAAATATAATTTAGTATTATGTTTTGTCAAATATCCTTAGTTAAAAGTGCCTTATATTACAACAATTAATTTGTGCCCAAGTATTATTTGTTGAGTTTTTAGTTATATAATATTGTATTAATTAAATATTTTTAAACTTTATACTTACTCTCTGTCTATAGTGGTAGTTTCAGTAAACAAAAATTATTTGATAGCCAAATAACATTTATTTCAATCTTCATTAGTACTTTCATATGTTCCTTGTAATTTTTAAGATTACCTTTTTTGTATCCTATGAACTTTTATGAGTTAATATAATTTACTTTGTTATATTGTCACATTTAAAACATTTTAGCAAAATATTTACATTTCATGTCATTCTTTTAAAACATATGTATACACATAAAAAATATAAAATTTTGTCATCCACAATTTACATATACTTAATTCTCTATCTTTAGATTGTTATACATTTTTGCTTCAGTATTCTTTATCTCTAGAGAGGTAAGTTAACAGAACCCAGAGTTAACAATTGAATAAAATGACAAAGTGACATTGGACTATATTCTTGCTTAAAATGTGATAATGTTAGTAAAAGATCTTTTTTTTTTTTTCACATTTACATAAAGTATTAAAAATAAATTATACTTTGGATTAGAAATATTTCTTCAGAAGTATGTATATTTTTGTTTCTATTGCCTTTAATTCTAGGTATCTTTGCTAATAAAAACTGTGTATTATTCTTGATTGAATAAATGAACTATGACTTTAATATTCGTGTGTTCTTTTTATGAATGTGTGATTATTAACATAAAAAAATTTGTACTCTTTTAAAGAATTGTAGCATATGCAGAGCTGGTTAAAAAATCTCAGCAGCCATGCCAAACCAGTTTGGATTTCAGAATTAAGTGAATGTGGAGATTTCCCTCAGCAGATTAGGCAATTAAGTTCAGTGTTTGGCTCAACCTTTCTCTGATTCTAAAACTCTTGTTCTTCCAAAGGAAAAAAAAAGGGAGGGGAAATGAACCTATTTGTACAAGAATTATGTACAACAGCACTTTTTGTGGTGACCAAGAATTGGGAATCAATGAAATGCCCATCAATTGAGGAGTGGCTAAACATTAATGTGGTTTGATTGTAATGAATTATTGTGCTATTAAAAAAATGATTTCAGAAAAGTCTGGACTTAACATGAATTGGTATGTTGTGAAGTAAGCAGAACCAGGTTTTAACATTGTACACAAGAACAGCAACAATGTTTGATTAGCTATTCTCGACAGCATAAATTTATTTAAGACAATTCCAAAGATAAAGTATGAAGCATACTATCTGCTTCCAGAGTAAGATCTGATATTGTTTGAATACATTTTAAAGCATGCCATTTTTCTACTTTTTTTCATTTTTATTCCTTCTGACCCTTCTCATACAAAATAACAATATGGAAATGCTTTATGCAATTGCTCAGGTATAGGTGATTATTTACCATTCTTAGAGTAGGGAAGGGAAGGGAGAAAGAGATTTAAAATTTGGACCTTAAGTCTTTAAATAAAAATGTCAGAAAAAAATTATGGGGTGGGGAATCCTAAATTACTATTTTCATAGTATAGTTCTTCAGTGTGCCTCTTGAAACAGTTTCTTATTCTATTCACTTCCCCTTGGGCATAGTTCCATGTCGCTCTTCAGAATGATTGAATCAATTCACAATTTTACCAGTAGCACATTAGGATCCCAGTTTTCCCACACCCCCTCCAAAATCCAATGTTTTCTGTGATCACCAGGTCACTCTGGTCACCAGTCTTATCTTATCCTAGGTCTTAGGATATCTCCAGTTGCTGCCTTCTTGAGCAGCAGTTCTTTGTTCAACAGAGCACCCAGACACAGGAGCTTTTAAGCACAAGGCTGTATTGTATGGGATCACATCCTGCATTCTGCACTATTTCTGGTCCTGCTAGTTATATTGGATCTATGAGGTTATGCACAGCCATTAAGAGGAGATGCCTCATCAATGCAGCCAGTTTCTACACTGTGGCAGCTCCTGTTAGCTACAAAGCTCACATCTGGTTGGTTCAGACATCAAAGCCTTTTTACTTCCTTATTGAGGTTCCTGCCCTGATCCTTATAGTTTTCCTTTTTTGTCATATTAACTTCAACTTTGATATATTTTTGATAGATATAAGATGATACCTCAGAGTTGTTTCAATTTGCTTTATCCTGGTCTATTTTTCATGTGACTATAAATTGCTTTGATAACTTTATCTGAAAATTGACTGTTCATATACTTATAACCATTAATCAATTGGGATTTGTTTGTTAAGAGATCTGATTCAGTTCTCTACCGTGTTTCCCCGATAATAAGACACTGTCTTATTAAATTTTTTTGGACAGAAAAACATCAGAGGGCTTATTTTCAGGAGCGGGCTTATTTTAGTGAACATTGAGAGCAATTTTAATAAACAGGTAAATGTGAACAAAAAAAAGTACCTTTATTCAATAATGATCATGTCATCTTCTTCAACAACATCGTCATAAGTGTCCCTACCCTGAATTCCGTCCTGGATGTCTTGCGCCTCTATTACCTTCAGAAGAAGTGGATCCAATCTGTCATGTCCAGCAACATAGCTCTCTTTAAATGAACATGTCTTGTCCAGGTAATCTGCTCGTAGTGCCTTGGCAACACAGCTGTCAGTCATTTTATCCCATGATTTCTTCACCCAAGTCACGACTTCTTGCAGACAGGGCTTCACAAAGTTTCCACACTGATTTCTTTCCATTCTATTTTCAGTGTAGTCATTGACTTTCATGCGCAAATGGTCCTTGAATGGCTTGTTTATTGCAATATCAAGGGTCTGGAGATAGGCAGTCATTCCTGCAGGAATCATTACTTGATCTATTTTTCTCTCTGCAAGGAAGTTCTTCATTTCTTTAGTGTGGTGAGTGCTGGCTGAATCCCAGATTATCAGACCTCTTTGGTTACCTCGCATAACAAGTGGCAACATTAAATCAACCCATTTTCTTATAATGGCTTGTGTACACCAGGCTTTTTCGGACGTAAATGCCTGATACACGTTCAGTCTTATCTTTCTTGCCCTTACTGATGATTAGAGGTGTGGTTTTCTTTCCATCCAAACGAATTGCCAAAACACAGGTGACCTGTGCACTTTCATAGCCAGTGGTGGGAATGTAGATTGACGTTGCACCCCTGTGATGAATTGTTGTTTGAGATCCTTGTCCCATAGACACTGCAGTTTCATCCATAGCAATCATATTGCAGGTTTGGTACTTGGAAATGTCGATCCTATCAATAAAGGACTTGAATGCAAGTGCACATTTAATAACTTCAGCATCTTCCAGCTTAAACAGTGCTGTTGATCTTTTTAAGGACAGTTCATACCATTGAAGGAAACCGTCCAACCAGTGTTGTGATGCTATAAATCCTTCTGAGACCATTTCAAACTATGGTGCCATTGAAAGGGTAAATGCTTGAATATCAGCCCTGTGCACAACCAAAGCCTTTGCTCTCCTGTCAGCAATCCATTCACCAATGAGGATCTCCAAGTCAGGATATAAGGGTTGCCGACCTGATCCAGACCTGCGCTTTTTCCCTTTACCCTCATCCACCTGTTGATTGAGGTTATTATAATCTGCTCTCCATTTTCTGACCATTTGAAGATCCAAAAGTTTTTCTTTACAGAAAACTACAAGATTCTCACCATGTGACTCCTCTACAAATGCTTTCTTGTACTCAACAGTATAGCTCTTCCTTTTTGTACTCATGTCTGGGGCTCAAAACAGACAGAATAATAAAATTATGACCATCAGTCCTTCTTTTCACTCCATCATGCCCCTCGATAATGTTTTAACCCCATCATGCTCCCTGAGTGCTCCTTCTATCCTCCATCATGCCCCCTCATTCCTGCTTAGAAGGTACCGTAATATAGCGTGTAGCCAGGGGATCACCTTCACTACAGTAGCAATCTCAATAGGGCTTATTTTTTGGGGAGGGCTTATTTTAGAGGAATCTTACACAGTAAGGGGAGGGCTTATTTTCGGGATGTCTTATTATTGGAGAAACACGGTACTGTTAAACTCTTAGTGTGAACTCAACTTGAAATAAGGTGATAACTCAAAGAATTATTTCTTTATTAATTCAGTGGAATTGATACAATGCTTATTGGTTCACACTTTAGAGCTAATCTTTACAAGGTCATAAGTCCTTAATACTGATAGAAACAATGCTTGTGTTCATGCCTTTAGAGAGCTCATATAAGCAAAAAGCTCTTAGGGCCAGAGAGCACTCTGGGAGGAAACCCATAATCCCACTCTCTCATATCCCATAACCCCACTCTCAGGTGAAGGAGCATAAATAGAGCTTCAGTGAGCCAGTCAAGTCCGGTAGGCTGAAAAGATTGAGAGGGGAACGTCAAGTCAGTTCAGAGAGAAGCCCTCTCTCGGAGGCCACAGAGATTCATTCCATCTTCCACCTTTGTGCTGGCTGGACGCTGAAGGGAGCAGAGGCAAAGGACAAGTGCAAGAGCTCTTGGAACCAAGCAGAGAGAGAGAGGCCTCTAAGAAAAACTAAGCGGGCTGTTTTGGAGGAAGCAATAAAAGAGCTGAACTTTTTGGCTAGAAGCTGGAAAATGAATGGATGCCCATCAATTGGAGAATGGTTGAGTAAATTGTGGTATATGAACGTTATGGAATATTATTGTATGGAATATTGAATGACCAGCAGGATGAATACAGAGAGGACTGGCGAGACTTACATGAACCGATGCTAAGTGAAATGAGCAGAACCAGGAGATCATTATATACGACAACAACGATACTGTTTGAAGATATATTCTGATGGAAGTGGATCTCTTCGATAAAGAGAGCTTTAATTGATCAAAGATGGACAGAAGCAGCTACACCCAAAGAAAGAATGTTGGGAGATGAATATAAACTATCTGCATTTTTGTTTTTCTTCCCACGTTATTTCTACCTTCCGAATCCAATTCTCCCTGTGCAATTAGGCTTTAAGGAAGGCTCTAGTAATTTTTTTGTTTTATAGATCCAGCACTAGTCAAGTTGGGAGCTATAGAAGTAACTTGTGCACCATTATTTAAATATTACATTTTCTTGTCTCATCTTTCATACGTGCAGCCTTAACTAAAAGCTGTCTTACTATCTTAGTATATCTAAAGTAGTTTTTTTGTGCATTGACTTGAAGCTGTGTTTTATTTATAAAAGTAGCATAATTTGGATTAGTCCAAACCATTCCTGAGCAGGAGAGCAAAGAGAACATTCTATATCTTCCTCAAATGATGCTCTGGTTAAATATCTTTAATAATAAAGAGTTCCACTACCTCTTCTATTTGCTAAATGGTAATTTGGCAGAATGAATTGTCTATGGGTTTCTAACACAAAAAAATCAGAAATTTTTTACATATTGGTTTATATTTTACCTTGCATATGAGTATATATTCTGTTGATTGATTTGTTATCTACATCATCTAGCAATTGTTTACAAGGGATATTTCCAAAATATTTTGAAAGAGTGTCTTTGAGTTTTAGAAACTAATTCCAGTCTAATAATAGATGAGAAAACAGATAATTTAGATTATATACCCAAATTCTTAGATATTATTGGAAGAGTGATTATATAAACTTGGATTTCTAATTCCAAGTCCAACCCTCTTCCCAAAGGCATTTATATTTCAAAAGTAAATTTTCAATCACTCAAGAATTTATTAAATACTGTAGAAATGAAGATAATAATAATAATGACATCAGATAATGAGGAAATGAAGACTAAAGTAAAATAATTGTCTCTCCCTGGGCCAAACAAGTTTATCATGGAAGTGGGTGGGTGGATAGATGGGTGATTTTGAGGAAAAGGTCTTAGCAGCTCTGAATAAAGCCTTTATGTGTAGTGTGGCCCTTTAGATGATCCTTGAAAGAAATAAAAGATTCTGATAAATAGGTGAAGAGGAAGTACATTCTCTATTTGTGCTTTGGGAAAATAAGTTGAGTAGTATGTTATGTGAAGGATATTGTAGAAGCCTTTGCTTAGGTGGTCTTGTGACCAACTAATTTACTCTTTGGGATATCTGTATATTTTTCAGGACAGTTTCCTCCCCTTTGAGAAGACTAGATAAATTGCAATGAAAATCTCTAAAATATATGACTATTTTCGCATGTAACAAATTACATTGAAAAAGCTGGAATAAACACTACAGTCACCCTATAATGGCAAAAGAATGATTTTTACAGAGCTTTCTTATGGGAGACAGCAATGATTTTGAAATCCCTTCATTTTAGGGGGATTTCTGTTCTAATAATGTCAGTAATCTTAAATCTTTTGGCTTTGGAGTCTACCTCAGGGACTTCCCACACTAATAATCTAAATCTGAATCTAAGTCCAATTCTGAATAGACCACTCTTCAATTCATTGCTCTCTGTCAGATAGCTTTTGACTTTGGGATAGTCCCACAGAGCAAACTCCAGAGACAATAGTAATTTTTTTTATTGCTCAGTAAGAACTAAATTTCAGAGACCTTTACCTCTAATGTCATTGAATCAATGTCATAAAGGTGTTCTCTTTCTTAACACTTTGCTAAATTCTCTTGGAAGTTACTCTGCTTTAATGGTGTTATAATTGCAATAAAACTTTGCTTCATGACCAGAAAATAGGTTCAAAAGCCTTCAAATTCTTTTGAGATTTTAATTCCCACAATTTTTTCCCACAAGATTATCCGATTGGTGTATGTAGGTGTGTGTGTGTGTGTGTGTGTGTGTGTGTATGTGTATATATGTAATTTCCTTTATTTTCCCATGTTTTTCTCCTTTTTCCATGTTTCAATAAAGTCTCCTCCTTCTGAAGAACATGTGGCAAAAAAATCATCTTTAGATTTTGCCTGTGGAATTTTCTCATAAAGTTACCTTTGGGTTAAAGAGAAAGCCAATGTCAGTTTTTCACAAGAGCCTGTTACTTTTTATCATAATGTTCATTTGACACCTCACCATTGAACCAATAATTCCTCTACTAATTACATATTTTATGCTCATAACCTGCTGGCATCCTTCTAGGTAATGCGTCAGAGAATTCCTATTAATCCCATTTCATTGTGTGGTTTTCCACTAATTCTTTTTCGTACGTTTAGAGAGCTCATATAAGCAAGAAGTATTTAAACTTCATTGGAGTTCATAAGTATGGGGGATTCACACAAAGTAAACTGTGTAACTTTATGAATTCACATCTCCCTTGAAGCTTTTAGGGCCAGAGAGCACTATGGGAGAAATCCCACAATCCCTCTCTCTTGAAAGAGCATAAATAGAGCTTCAGTGAGCCCTGTCAGGGTGTTCACCTGAAGATTGAGAGGGGAGCATCAGTTCAGTTCAGAGAGAAGCCCTCTCTCAGAGGCACAATCATCTCACACCACCGGGATGACTGGCCTCCTGCCCTTCCCCCACTGAGACCACGGCTGGTCTGAAAGGCTCTCCAGAAAGCTGCCCAGCCCCGGCAAGGAGACAAGAGATTCACTCCAGTTTCCACCTTGGCGCTGCTGGAGGCTGAAGGGAGCAGAGGCAGAAGCAAAGGACAAAACTGCACTAGCTCTTAGAATCAAGCAGAGAGATAGGCCTCAACTAACCTAGCTATTTTGGAAGGAGAAAATAAACATTTGCATTTTATCAGCTGGCTGCATTTTGGAGTGATTATTACTTTCAAATGCAACTAAGGCTGCCTCTAGAAAACCTCCCGGAGAAACCTGCTTTCTCCCAGAGAGAACGATTATTATTATTTTTTTTAAATAATAACTTTTTATTGACAGAACCCATGCCAGGATAATTTTTTTTTTTACAATATTATTCCTTACACTCACTTCTGTTCTGATTTTTCCCCTCCCTCCCTCTACCCCCTCCCCAAGATGGCAAGCAGTTCTATACATGTTAAATAGTTTACAGTATATCCTAGATACAATATATGGGTGCAGAACGGAACAGTTCTCTTGTTGCACAGGGAGAATTGAATTCAGAAGGTATAAATAACCCGGGAAGAAAAACAAAAATGCAAGCAGTTTACATTCATTTCCCAGTGTTCTTTCTTTGGGTGTAGCTGCTTCTGTCCATCCTTGATCAATTGAAATTGAGTTAGATCTTCTCTTTGGCAAAGAGACCCACTTCTACCAGAATACATTCTCATACAGTATAATTGTTGAGGTATATAATGATCTCCTGGTTCTGCTCATTTCACTCAGCATCCGTTCATGTAAGTCTCGCCAGTCCTCTCTGTATTCATCCTGCTCGTTATTTCTTACAGAACAGTAATATTCCATAACATTTATATACCACAATTTCCCAACCATTCTCCAATTGATGAGCATTCACTCAGTTTCCAGCAGAACTATTATTTTTAAAGAAGAACACCACATATTACTATCCTAAACTTCTTGTTTGCAGCCTATGGAGAAGGCATGGATGTTGGTAGAGAATACAGGAAACTGTCCCTTGAAAAGAGCATGTAGAGATATTCTTTTGAGAGAACACTTAGTACTTCTTTCAAATAAGAGCGCTTAAAATTATTCCCTAAAGAGAGAAAGTTGTAATATTGTAATATTCCATGCTAGCACTCCAGGACACCCCAGAATCAACTAGAGTCAGGATAAGCAAAAGTTCGTCATCTTTATTCTTGGTCTTTAGACGCAGGATTGAACAGGATGGAAGCAGAATCTCTGCGACCGCCTTCTCCCTCCTCTATGGCCAAAGTGATCCTCACTGATCTTACTCCACAGCCCCTAGTCCCTCCTACAATCCTCTGTATACACCAATCATTGAGCCAACACGGATAGTGGGAAGGACCATTTTCCAAGCACATGCCCATAGAGAATTGTCCAATTGGTAATTAGTCCTAAGTGTTTGAACTGACCTCAGTGCAATGACTCAAGAGTTTCAGCCTTCTACAGAATATTCCTGGAGAAAACATATAGGTCTCCCTTGCACTGTGAGCCACATAGCCAACAAAATGGCACTTTTGCTTGAAACCCCAAATTCATACTAACATAAAGCTACCTGGATGGTAGATCCAGGCCCCAGGAGCAAAAATCTGCCTCAAAAAGTCACAAAATAGAAAAAAGAAGAATGAAGAAAGAAAATGAGTAAGAAATTCAATAATTCTAACCAACAAAATGGTACTTGTGCATCAGATCAGAAGAGTTGAAAATGCCCGCATGGGAAAACTCAATAGCCCAAGTTTAAGAACCTGGGACAGCTCAGAAAGGATTTCATAAGGATAGTCAGAGAATTACAAAATAGAAAACAGAAAAAAATATGTTATCAATAACAATGCCTGATAGATTGAAACATCTTTTCACCTTAAGATACAATGGAAAAACAACAAAAGTCAGTCTCATTAGGATGAAAGTGGTATTCATAGCACTTTGAGCATATGGAAAAGTCATTGAGAGGGTTTTCATCCCAGCAAATCAGCAATTGGGACCTTCACTCCTAGCTCAGTAGACAAAGCCAGCTGGAAGGGAAAAGTATAGTCCAAAAAACCAGACTGCTCCCTGGAGAGCATGGATGCTTATCTCCAGAAAATGCCAATAGGTTGCTTTTGGAGGCAGTAGGATTATTCATTGTAGAAAGTCACTAAAGCTAGCACTAATATTTTAAAAACGTGGGATTACCCCTGGTATGGCCACCACATGGAGAGTTTACATAGGGCTATCCTGTGGAGAGAGCATAGGGATACCCTCAGGAAATAACAGGTTAGGAGCATGTATGGCTATCCTGGAAAAATTATATAGGGCTACTCCCTGGAGAGTGTTCATGCACTACCCTCAGGAGAGAGTGCAGGACTATCTTATTCACAGAGCATGTACTTTAATTCCCATTGGTTACTCACAGAGACAGCCAATAGGGTATGCCCTGAGAGTGCATATAGATTTAGCCCTGGAGAGAATGCACAAGTATAACTATCTCTTAGTGATACTCCAGGAGTATTCATATAGGGCTAGCTTATAGAAAGAGCAGTAGGGCTATCCCTGGAAAAAGCCAGGAGGGATACCCACTTGAGAGAGTATGTAGGGTTATAACTAGGAGAAAACAAGTAGAGCTACCCCCAGAGGGATTGTGTATGGATGCCCCAGAAATAGTACCTGGAGAGACATAGCATCCCTGGGAGACTACCCATAGTTCAGCCATACTCCCTGTAGAGTGTGTGTATGGTTGAAGAGAATAAGTAGGATACATCCTGGAAAGAATACAGTAATTTAATAAATAGATGATTAGGCTAAATACTTATTCAGCTAATTATTTAGGATATAATGACTACATATTTTCAAATTTCAAACTTCAAATTGAAAACAGCAAGATATATAATTGAATTATGCTCATGAATTCTATTGATCTGATTATAGAGTTATAAAAGAAAAAAGAAAAATATATAATAACTCCATCTTCAGGTCTCAGGAACAGGTATATGACAGGATAAAAGTTTGGTAATGAATCATAACAATTCCATTGGATAGCCAGATTCTAGAATAATCAGATGGATTGTTTTTCAAGAAGCACAACTGGAAATTGAGTTAGAAGAACCCCATATAATCAATTATTCACAAATTTAAAACTTAAAATTGTAGAAAACTTCCAGGAAGCCAAGGACTTCAATAACTGAAATGTTCCCTCCTCCTAAGATAAATGAAGGGTGCATTTAAGCTTGAAATCATGACAAAAAAAGGTCCTGGCACATTTCCTGAGGCACTGTGAACTTTACACAAGGCTGAGTCTCCCCAAAATAATTACATGCTTCTGATGCTAGGATTCTTACAAAGTGATGTCGGTTGTCTAATTTAGCATGATACTTAAGTTCTCTAGCTCACTAACGTATTTAGCACTCATTGGAGTTCTACAAGATTCACAAGGTCAGTGGAGGAGATTCACAAGTCACAATTCCCACAATCCCATTCTCAGAGGAGGAGTCAACCTTTGAATTCACATCTTTAAGAGATCATATAAGGAGTTCCCACAAGCCAACTAGAGACTTTTGGGAGATTGAGAAGCCAGAATTCAGTCGGGCAGAATGGAGGATTTGGCAGAAGAGAGGCTGAAGCTGGCAAGAGGCAAAAGGACTAGCAACAGGAGTTCTTGGAACCAAGGAGAGAGATAGGCCTCTAAGAAAGCTAACTGGGCTCTTTTGGAAGAGCCAATAAAAGATCTGAACTTTTAACAGCTAGCTGCATTTGAGAGAATTATTACACTGAACTGAAACTAAGGCTGTTTCCAGAAGCTCCCCAAAAAACTGGCTCCCAGAGAACAATTATATTTTAGGAAAGAGAATACTGCATTCTGGGATATAGATTATAGGAAACAGGAATCAAAGTTGGTCACAGAACAATGCTTTGCATGATAACATATGTTTTAAGATTTATAAACAGCATTGTTGAACTCTCAGCAACCCTCACTCTATCAGGCATTGATCCCACAAGGGAAACAAGAATTCTGATAGAGAATCCATAGTGAACATGGTTTGTGGAAAAGGTGAAGAACTTACAGTTCAAGCACATGTTGATCAGGGACTATGAGCTAAAGCCTTAAAAGCCTCAGGAAGCGCGTGATTTTAGATAAGGCCTGGACTGCATTCCATTGTCCAAAGGAGTTTGTATAGTGAGGAAGCTGTATATCACCTTGTCTACTGCAATCCACTGACCAAATAGGGGAATAGAGACTTATGCGACCAATCACATCATATACAGGGTGGGATTTGGGGGGTTCTTTGTTTGAAATGAATAAAAGCTGCGAGCATTTTTAAGGGAGTGGCTCTCTCCTGCTGTGAAATTTGGTTCACAGACCAGGATGGGGTTCACTTCTAGAGATTCTATTAAATAATTCTGCTTTTTATGAGTGTCAATTTGGATAGGTTTCTTCATCCCAAATATGGTATTCTAGCAGTTGCCACTCTTAGGATAGTCAGAGGACAAAAGCCCTTAGTCAAAGTAAGGGGAAGGCTTTATCTTCTTATCACTCAGTTGTGTAAATGCATAGAAGATTGTCAAAGAAATTCATCTGTGCAAATTTTCTCAATCCTTTCTCCTTTTTCATTTTTCTTCAAGAATATAAAAATGGTTCTTGTAAATAATAGCTGTATACAGGTCAATAATTGCCATTAGCCATTAGCTATTATTAATTGCATTACTTAATACAATTAGGTAATCTGCTAAATAAAATTTACTTAGACTTAATTTTATTTTTATTTTTAATTATAGCTTTTTATTTTCAAAATATATACATGGATAATTTTTGACATTCACTCCTACCAAATCCTGTGTTCTATTTTTCCCTCTTTTCCCTCCCTCTCCACAATATATATTAAATATCTGTAATTCCTCTATACATATTTGCACAAATATTAGATTTGTTTTTACAAAGTTTCTCAAATCTTATAAAAAGACAAAAATTGCATTCATGACTTTTAAAAGTAAAGGATATTGGTTGCTTTTGAGAATCATCTATCTTTACTAGTCTCTTGTAATCTTTTCTTCTTCATGATATCTTGGCAACTGAGTCTTTTTAATGTTGTCACTTCCTGTTACTTATTATCTTTTTAAAGTTGTCATCTCCATAATAGATTTCTTTTATATGTATTTATCTGATCAGGTCATAGTTTTCAGTTTTTTAAGAGCTATTTAAAGTATTTCAAGTAGGTTATTTGAGATGAGATGGTAAAATTCAAATATGGTAGTTTCATAATATTGGTAATGAAGCTGTGATCTGCTAGCCAGCACAGCTCTTTTTTACTTTCACTTTTAACAATGGGAGGGCAAATAGTTGAAGGATTGAAAGAAGTCTATTAATCCACCTTTGCCAAATTCCTAATTAGGAATTTTGCCAGCTAAAAAAGCTTCCCTCTTAGTGAACAATTAAAATCCTTTTTGTTTTTGGCCACAAACAGACTTCAGGGGTTTGTGCTTGGGACTTCCATCTTTGACCAGAAGGGGATTTCCCACCCCAATTCTCACACCTCTTCACTACCACTAACCCCATCAAGACTAGAAAATAGTCCTGGCAAGAAGAACAGAGAGGTAAAAGCTTGCACAATATTTTCTTTTGCTATCCATCACTGTGCCAAATTGGTATGAGAAGGGGACTGGAGCGTTTGGGTCATCTCAAATTTTAGGTTTTTTTCAAACCCAGTTTTCCCAAATCCAATTTTTCAGAGTGGGAGGGCTTTCTATGGCCTATTACCCAAAGTATAACAATTTGTCCTGTTATGGAGGATGCACAAGGAAAGAGGACTTGGCAAAAGCTGGAGTTAAAAGAATTAAAATCAACTAATTAATTATGGTTCCATGGCTCCTTATATCTTCACATTATTAGAAAATTTGTCTGGAGATGTATTAATTTCTTATGATTGAAATTATAATGCTGGAGAAACTGAGGCAAGGGAGAGGTTAGAGAGCTTTAATATTTTATTTATTGAAGAGTTTAATGGATTGACTGGACAAGACTTTTGTCTCAAAGTATCCAGTGGTGAATGTGAGAATCCCAGGTTTTTGGTTTTTTTTTTTTTTTTAATCGGACTCTAGTAAGAAGAAAAACAAAGGCAGAAAGCAAAGAGAGGGAAGTTTCAGGACCATAAATTTGGTTCTAGCAGAATGGGGGAAAACTATAAATTCTTATTAGGATAGTAGGATGTTTGAACAAACAGAAGTAAAGATATCAATTAGGTATCCAAGATAGTCTTATCTTTTGGAACATTTAATGGGGTTAGTACAGCCCTAATAGACAGGAAAAAGGTGGGAGTTGCATACCAACTTAGGACAATGGAGATATAATTCAGGGAAACTGAGGCAGAACAATACAAGGAGATTGTGGCATAACAAAATCAGGTAACTAAAGTATGTTTGTCACTTGGAGATATTTTACAGTGGAAAACTAATAATGTAGAAAAGTGTGATAATTTGTATGATTTAATGAGGATACAAGTCACTTCTGCACCTAATTTAAACATACTATTAGATGTTAAGTTATCCATGAACTGATGCTGAGTGAAATAAGCAGAACAAGGAGATCATTATATACCTCATCAATGATTCTGTGTGAGGATGTATTCTGATGGAAGTGGATTTCTTCGACAAAGAGAAGCTCTAACTCATTTTCTGTTGGAATCTTTACAAACTGCTAACTCATTAAAGTTGATAGATTATTGATCTGATCTTACAAGGAGATGTTTTGGGCCAGAACCTGAAACAAGATACTAAGTAGAACTAATTAATACAAGGCTTGTGTTCACACCTTTACTCATTGGAGTTCACAAGTATGGGAGTTTCACAAAGTAAACTTGGTAACTTTGTGAATTCACACCTCCCTTGAAGCTCTTAAGGCCTCTCTCTTGTATCCCACAATTCCTCCCTCTTGTATAAAAGAAACAGACAGGGGCTCTCAGTCAGATTTCAGCGGAATTACGCCAGAAGCCCTCTCTCCAAGGCAAGAAGGAATATGTTCCCTTCCTGGCTAGTGGCAGAAGAAGAATTTTCAGAGGAAGAAGCTACGAGTCGAGAGTTCAGCGGACAACCAGATTCATCTTCATCTCACCACTGTGGTGGCTGGGCCCCTGCACTTCCCCCACTGAGACCAAGCTGGTCTGAAAGACTCGCCAGAAAGCTGGCCGAGCCCCAAGTGAAGGAGACAAGAGATTCATTCCATCTCTGTGCTGGCGGGAGGCTGGACAGAACCTTTGGACTTGGAGACATTCGGAGGGCTCTAAGCTAACCAGGCTATATAAGAGACAATAAAAGACCTGAACTTTTATCACCTGGCTGCGTTTTGAGGTGATTATTACTTTCAACTGATATTAAAGCTGCCTCCAAGAAAACCTCCCCGAGAAACCTGCTCTCTCCCCCAGAGAGAAACTATATTATATATTTTAAAGAAGAAAAAGAACACCACAAGTTTCAATTGATCAAGGATGGACAGAAGCAGCTACACCCAAAGAGAGAACCCTGGGAAATGAATATAAACTGCTTGCATTTTTGTTTTTCTTCCCGGGTTATTTTTACTTTCTGAATCCAATTCTCCCTGTGCAACAAGAGAACTGTTCGGTTCTGCACATATAGTGTATCTAGGATACACTGTGACATATTTAACATATATAGGACTGCTTGCCATCTTGGGAAGGAAGTGAAGGGAAGGAGGGGAAAAATCAGAACAGAAGTGAATACAAGGGATGATGATGTTAAAAATTACCCTGGCATGAGTTCTGTCAATAAAAAGTTATTTAAAAAAAAGATAAGTTATGTTAGCAGAAATTCAACTAGGTTATATTTTGGAGTTTATTATGTTATTTATAGATGTGCCCTACAGGCCTGGAAAGAGATAATGACCAGTGGACAATCTCCTGAAGATTTTATCAAAGTGGTACAGAAAGAAGAAGAAACATTTTCAGATTATGCAGCTAAAATCAAGCAGACAGCAGAAAGAATATAGGGGATTTAGAATAAAAAAAATTATGGTACTAATTACATGAGCATTTTTATTACTCTCCCTCATCCAAGTTTGGAACAGATGATTAGAAAGAATATGGAAGTTAAGTCTATGACATTTCAAGCATATTTCATAGCAGAAGTTCAACAAGTAGGAATAAAGACAATAAAAGGCATTTGCTTTAAATGTGAAAAGTCAGGACATATCAAAAGAGAAAACTGAAATGGAGATCAGGCTGCATGAGACAAAATTGTCCCAAATGTCATAAAGATTATTATTGGGCCTCAGAATGTCAATGTAAGTTGCAGGATAATAGAGTGAGGGGCTTAGCTTCAGGCCTCAAACAATAGGGGTCTGCTCCAGGACACATTCTCTCAGTTGAAAGATAATATAGTCAGGATCCCTCATGTGCTGCCTCTTTCGTAGAAATGACTATTGGGGCACAGTAAATAGAGCACCAGCTCCTGAAGTCAGGAGGATCTGAGTTCAAATGTGGCCTGAGACATTCAACACTGCCTAGCTGTGTGACCCTGGGCAAGTCACTTAATGTGATGACCATGTATTTAAAATCATTCGGAGTCAGGAAGTCAGATTAAGGGAAAAATCTTCAATCTTTATTCTCAGTAGAGGTGAAGAAGGATTGCGATAGCAATATGGGCAGACAGGAAGCCAGCTAGCAGAGGGGGGTCAGAGGTGAAGGGCGGTCATGATAGCAATGCGAGCAGCTGTGACAAGACGCCAGCCAGCAGTCTCTCTTTCCGCTTCCCTTTCCACTCCCCTGCCGCCACCCACCAAAATCATCATTTCCTATACAACACATCAGGACTTGCACAAAGAGTGGGCGGGGGCCATTCTTTCTCCAAGCTTATATATTAATAGAGTATGGTCCGATTACTATTTAGCCTCATGTGCTTGGGACCTCAGTGCATCAACCTGAGCCTCAGCCCATTACATCTCCGGCTTTCTTTTGTTTTACAACACAGGTGATCATGCCATCCCTGACTCCTCAGGGAGATCAGAGCCTGCAAGGGGAGGTGATCACACTCTCCCTGACTTCTCAGGAAAGGAGGTTAAAGCACCAAAGGGAAGTGGGGGTTGGTAGCAGGTTTCTGGGCTGAAGGGTCTTATTAGAAACAGGTATGCACAAACCCATCAGCATGGGAGCTATTACACAAGCACATAGCAATAATACAGAGACTATTAGTGATGACTCTCCCCACAGTCAGTGCAGGCTTGATGTGGTGTAACAAACATGAATTATACACCCAATTAACGGTATAACAAACAATATAAATCAACATTATGTTGCAAAAGATTGCCAGAAGTCCTAGAAGGAGAGTATGTTAACAGCAGTCACACATACACCTTCTTCAGCAGCCAAGAGAGAGTCCAAAACCAATCTATTGTCCATTGCTTCACATGTCAGGGAATCCAATGATCCCCCCAAGTTTTTGAAGTCCTGCAAAAGTCTTTTTATGTCTTAGGGAATCCAAGGATTCCAGCAGATTTTGAAGTCCTGTGACAGTCTTATCATTTCTCAGAAAATCCAATGATTCCTGAGGGCTTTCAAGTCTTAAGTCTCAAAGAATCCAATGATTCCTGAGGGATTTAAAGTCCTACAACAATCTAATGTCTCAGAGAATCCAATGATTTCTGAGGGTTTTCAAGTCCTACCACAATCTTATTTTGTCTCAGAGAATCCAGTGATTCCTGAGAGTTCTCAAGTCCAACAATTTTTGATGTCCATGAGTCAAACGCCATAACTGCCACGCTCTTTCAGTGGTGGGCACAGTCAGCAACAGAACCACCCGATGTTTCTTGGGTCTTCTCCTTCGTTTCAAGGGTCTGCTCCGTCTCTCTGCGATGGACAAGGCGAATACGTCTCATTGGCATCCATCTGATTCCTTCTCCACCTGTAGAGATACAAGCAAACCGTCTCCCCCAAGCGGTTAGCCTATCTGGTCCCTTCCATTCACCACTTTCGGAGAGCAACTAGGTGAATACTACAGTTCCCTTCTAAACTCAATTTCTAAAAAGATACTTTATAGATACAATTTAATATACCTGGCTGTAAGTAATTATTTAAGTGTTAGGATGAAAAAAAAAAAAAAAAACAAAGGGCAGGAAGGAGAAGTGCCAACTAAAATAGTTGAAAAGCAGGAAGAATCAGATATGAATGGAGTTAAGTACAACTCTGAGTGTGCTATTTCACAGCAAGAGAAATTAGTAGAT
>NC_067404.1:599481-616457 GCF_016432865.1 Antechinus flavipes
GCTGGGCTGTCTTCAATTGGGAGGTGTGCAGGGTGAGCCTCTTGGGCTTGAGGCCTTGGAGGAGTCCTTTAAGCCTATGGGAGGCAGGGGCTCCAAATGTCGGTAAACGGAGAGAGAGAGGGGAGGGGGGGCTCCCTGTTTCTTCTGGCCTGGTGTACAGTCATCCCACCAATCCGAAGGGAGAATTTTGGAGGAGGGCTTGTTGAAGAGAAGCGCCTTGGCCCTTTGATCCAGGCTCATTTTCTCTAGAGGAGCCAGCTCCCTGCCATTGTTGTCCTGCATCGGGCCAATCTTGGTATGTCTCTTTTTGTTGAGGGCAGTTTTGGCCCATTGATACACTCTGACTGGTGGCAACTCTTTCAAGTCCTCCTTGCAATCACTTATGTTTCGTTTTTTCCCCTCCCTCCCTCCTCCCCCCCCCCAGGATGGCAAGCAGTCCTATATATGTTAAATATATTGCAGTATATTCTAGATACAATACATATTTGCAGAACCGAACAGTTCTCCTGCTGCACAGGGAGAATTGGATTCAGAAGGTAAAAATAACTCGGGAAGAAAATCAAAAATGCAAATAGTTCACATTCATTTCCCAGTATTCCTTCTTTGGGTGTAGCTGTTTCTGTCCATCATTTCTCCAATGAAACTCAGTTAAATCTCTCTGTCAGAGAAATCCACTTCCATCAGAATACATCCTCATACAATATCGTTGTCGAAGTGTATAATGATCTCCTGGTTCTGGTCATCTCACTTAGCATCAGTCCATGTAGGTCTCTCCAAGCCTCTCTGTATTCATCCTGCTGGTCATTCCTTACAGAGCAATAATATTCCATAACATTCATATACCACAATTTACCCAGCCATTCTCCAATTGATGGGCATCCATTCATTTTCCAATTTCTAGCCACTACAAACAGGGCTGCTACAAACATTTTGGCACATACAGGTCCCCTTCCTTTTTTTAGTATCTCTTTGGGGTATAAGCCCAATAGAAACACTGCTGGATCAAAGGGTATGCACAGTTTGATAACTTTTTGGGCATAATTCCAGATTGCTCTCCAGAATGGCTGGATTCGTTCACAACTCCACCAACAATGCATTAGTGTCCCCGTTTTCCCGCATCCCTTCCAACATTCATCATTATTTTTTCCTGTCATCTTAGCCAATCTGACAGGTGTGTAGTGGTATCTCAGAGTTGTCTTAATTTGCATTTCTCTGATCAATAGTGATTTGGAACACTCTTTCATATGAGTGGTAATAGTTTCAATTTCTTCATCTGAAAATTGTCTGTTCATATCCTTTGACCATTTATCAATTGGAGAATGGCTTGATTTTTTATAAATTTGAGTCAGTTCTCTATATATTTTGGAAATGAGGCCTTTATCAGAACCTTTAATTGTAAAGATGTTTTCCCAGTTTGTTACTTCCCTACTAATCTTGTTTGCATTCGTTCTGTTTGTACAAAGGCTTTTTAATTTGATATAATCAAAATTTTCTATTTTGTGATTGGTAATGGTCTCTAGTTCATCTTTGGTCACAAATTTCTTTCTCCTCCACAAGTCTGAGAGATAAACTATTCTATGTTCCTCTAATTTATTTATAATCTCGTTCTTTATGCCTAGGTCATGGACCCATTTTGATCTTATCTTGGTATGTGGTGTTAAGTGTGGGTCCTTGCCTAATTTCTGTCATACTAATTTCCAGTTATCCCAGCAGTTTTTATCAAATAATGAAATCTTATCCCAAAATTTAGAATCTTTGGGTTTGTCAAACACTAGATTGCTATAGTTGACTATTCTGTCTTGTGAACCTAACCTTTTCCACTGATCAACTAATTTATTTCTAAGCCAATACCAAATGGTTTTGGTGACTGCTGCTTTATAATATAATTTTAGATCAGGTACAGCTAGACCACCTTCATTTGATTTTTTTTTCATTAATTCCCTTGAGATTCTCGACTTTTTATTGTTCCATATGAATTTTGTTGTTATTTTTTCTAAATCATTAAAATATTTTCTTGGAAGTCTGATTGGTATAGCACTAAATAAATAGATTAGTTTAGGGAGTATTGTCATCTTTATTATATTTGCTCGGCCTATCCAAGAGCACTTAACATTTTTCCAATTTAGTAAAAATTTAGAGATTTTATCTCCAGGGGGACAATAAATCAGGCGATAACAATCTCTCCAGAAACACTACAAAAGACAGATAAGTACCACAAAATATTGAGCAATCCTTAATTATCAGCAAGGCATATTCAGTTTCACCTGGATGACAATCCGCATTCTACTTAATGCTTGTGGAATAAAAATTTTGTCCTCTATATACCACCAACGTCCCTCCCTTTGTCCTCCCCTCCGAGACGCGAAAGAATCTTCTGCAGGGGTGTAGACAGGTACGGGAGGAAGGGGAGCAACTGCCAAAGACAGGGAGGAAGTGGGGGAGGAGGTGGCGGCTCGCCGAGCCCGATTTCCCACGGCTTCCATGGTCTCACCAGGTTGGTGAGCCAAACAGTGAATAATAGCAACAGAGAGGGGTAACCAGATAGAGTCTAGTAAGGAAAGTATCTCTGCCTTATTCCTAATTTCCCTCCCAGCCGATGTCAGCAGGCCCCTTTTTCTTTGTAGAGAGAGGCATGGACGTGAGCTGCTGCAAAGGCATAACGGCCGTCAGTGTAAATAGTAGCTGATTTGCCCTTTGCAATGCACAGAGCCTGAATCAACCCTATAATCTCTGCTTTCTGGGCAGAAGATCCGGGGGGAAGGGAAGAAGACCACAGGGTAGAGAGAGAGGGATAGTCCACCACTGCTGCCCCAGAAACACGGGTGTTCCCCCACAACAAAACTGCTCCCGTCTGTAAAAAGAATCAGGTCAGGGTTTTTCAGCGGGGTGTCAGAAAGGTCAGGCCTTGCTGACTGGGACTCCTCAAGGAGCTGGAAGCAGTCATGCAGAGGGGCCGGGTCAGAACCAGGATCTGGGAGCAAGGTGGCAGGGTTCAGGGTGGACGATTTGGAGAAAGTGAGGCGAGGATGATGGAGAAGCAGGGCCTGATAGTGGGTAATGTGAACATTAGAGAGCCACTTGTCAGGGGCAGACCTGAGCAGAGCCTCAACAGAGTGAGTGAGGGGCAGAGATAGAGAGAGACTGGCCCAAGGAGAGCTTGTCGGCTTCCTTTACCAGGAGAGCAGTTGCAGCTATGGCCCTAAGGCAGGGGGCCACCCAGCAGCTACCGAATCCAAGCGCTTAGAGAGCTAAGCAACAGGGCGACGCCAGGGGCCAAGTGTTTGAGTTAGAACACCTTTCGCAACACCTCTAGCTTCCGCCACAAAAAGATGAAAGGGCTTTGTGACATCGGAAGAACTAGGGCGAGGGGGGGGGGCTTAGTAAGGGTGGTCCTGAGATGATCAAAGGCAGATTGTTCAGCAGAACCCCACACCAGGGGACCCTGTCCCGTTGTAGCAGAATAAAGGGGTTTTGCTATCTCAGCAAAAGAGGTTCTCCACAATCTACAGTATCCAGCTGTTCCCAAGAATTCCCTGACCTGCTTTTTAGTAGTGGGGACCGGAATAGATAAGATAGCCTGGATACGTTCAGAAGACAGGGAACGGTGGCCAGATTTGAGAACATAGCCCAGATAAGACACTTCAGGGAGGCAAAGCTGAGCCTTTTTAGCAGAAACTCTGTAGCCTAGGGATTGAAGGAGATGCAAAAGGGCGCGAGCTGCCTGCAAGCAGAGGGACTCATCAGGAACTGCAAGGAGAAGATCATCTACATACTGGACCAGCGAGCAATAAGAATGCTCCTTACGAAACGGTTGGAGGTCCACATGGAGAGCTTCTCCAAACAAAGTAGGGGAGTTCTTAAAACCCTGTGACAGCCTAGTCCAAGTAAGCTGCCCCGAAAATTCCCCTTGGGGATCTTTCCATTGAAAAGCAAAGAGGTTGACTGCAAGGGATATAGAAAAGAAAGCATCCTTTAGAGCTAAAACAGTATATACAGTATGAGTAGGAGGTAACAAGCTGAGTAGGGTATAGGGATTTGGAACAGTTGGGTGGATAGTTTCAACCCTTCTGTTAACTTCCCTAAGATCCTGAACAGGACGGAAAGTCCGAAGATCCAGGTTTTCTGACTGGTAATAAAGGCGTGTTCCATGGAGACTGACAGACTGTTAAAATACCAGCTTCTCTTAATCGATTAATGTGAACAGAAATACCTAGAAGGGCTTCTCTTGACATAGGGTACTGCTTGACAGAAACAGGAGAGGCAGTGGCTAGAAGCTGCACAACCACCCGTGCATGAGGAGCAGCCAGACCCGGAGGGTTATTTTCTGCCCACACCTGAGGAAAATCGGTTTGCAGCTGAGTGAGAAGGGGGGAGGGAGCAGGAGAGGGTGACGCAGGGGAAGCCACTAAGATATGTTCAAATTGGAGAGGTAGGGTAATAAGAAGACGCTTTGGACCTGGAGGATTTAAGGTTAGAGAAGTCTGGTCCTCAGAAAAGGAAATAGTCGCCTGAAGCTTTCGAAGCAAGTCCCTACCCAGAAGGGGATAAGGACAGTCTGGCATGACCATAAACGAATGGGTGACTGTGCGGTGCCCTAGATGGACTGTGCGTTCAGTAGTCCAGGGATAAGAAGCAATTTTACCAGTAGCACCTTGTATAGAGGTAGATTTTGGAGATAATGGGCCCAAAGGTTTTGTTAAAGCAGAGTAGGTAGCTCCAGTATCTACCAAGAACTTAACAGGTTGACCCCCAATTCGTAAGCATACCCTAGGTTCTCCGGGGTCTAAAGAAAGAGAGAGAGAACCAGGGCTCCCTCAGCCTGTCCCCTCAAGAGTGAGGACATCCTTGGGACGATTCCGGATCGGGCATTCGTTCTTCCAGTGCCCATTTTTCTTACAATAGGCACACTGGTCTGAGCCTAACGGCTGCCGCGCACGAGGGCGCTGGGAAGTACTCCTAGGGAAATTGTTTGCTTCTCTCATGGCCGCCACTACTGTCTTGGCGCATTCTTTACCTGCTGCCGCAGCTGGCGTGTCTCGGGTATTAAAGACCTTCAGAGCTATCTCGACTAGTTGAGATATATTCATACCCTCGAACCCTTCTTGCGTCTGTAATTTTCTACGCATATCTGGGGCAGACTAACAAATGCGATATTCACAGATCTATAGTTCTCGGGAGCTTCAGGGTCAATAGTGCTATAGGCACGGTAAGCCTCATACAAGTGTTCTAGAAATGTCCCAGGGGATTCCTCTGCACCCTGAATAACCTCAGAAATCTTAGTCATATTAATAGGGTTCCTTGCCGCTGATTTAAGGCCTTGGAGAAGGTACCTATGATAAGCAGAAAGCGCCTTGCTGGGAATTAGGGTCCCAGAGGGCCGCTCCGAGGGAAAGCTAGCTTCTACCTGAACACGATGCTCCTCTACAGACCCTCCACCCGGTCCCAGGACAGCTTTCCTTGCTTCCCTTTTAATCTTATCTCTTTCCTCTGTAGTAAAGAGAGTAGTAAGGAGCTGCTGACAATCATCCCACGTGGGCTGGTGGGTATGGAAAACAGATTCAAGAAGGTTAATCAAGGCTTGTGGTTTCTCAGAAAAGGGGGGATTTTGAGCTTTCTAGTCATAAATATCACTTGCAGAGAAAGGGACATAAACTAAGAAAGGAACCCCTTCTGAGCCCACCATTTCCCTCAGAGGCAGAATAGGTTTGGGGAAAACTGGGGCTTGCTGGACAGATCCCGAAGCATTGTATGCAACTCCACCTCGAGTACGGGAAGGTGAGAGAGTTAGGGGAACTGAAGGGCTAGCCGGAGTGGGAAACAGCACTGGAGGGAAGGAGGAGGGAGAAGGCAACGGAGCAGGAGTCAGCACCTCTGTGCTGGCTGTACCAAGCCCCTGTGCACTGGCTGGAGAAGGAAAAGAGGCGGGGGAAGACGGCGGGAGAGAGAGAGAAGGAGACAAAAGGCCAGGCGGTGAAAGGCCAGGCTCAGGAGGGTTTTGTCCCTCAGGTGGCAATTCGGGCAGGGAGTTTCCAGGCAAAGTTGGATACAGATGTAAATCCAGATATAGTGGGGGAGGGGGATTATCTAAGGGGTCTTCCAGAGAATCCTGTAGGATTTTTTTCTCTGGCGCTTTACAACTCTCCTTGTCTGTCCTCAGGCACTGCATGATCAGAATACAAATACCATTTGTCATGGTCGCAGCCCTCAGCCAGGAAGCGGGGTAAGAGACAACTTGTAGCCAAACATCAATGTAGGGGTATTGATCTGGAAGGCCAGATTCACCAGTAACTACCCGGTGCACTGCCAATGCTATTTCCCTGTCATATGTGCCTTCTGGAGGCCATCCTACCCCAAAGGAAGGCCACTCTTTCTGGCAAAACCGTTTTAGTTTATTCTTTTTCCATGATATTCCATAATCATGATGTTTAAATGTCTCAGAAAAATGACTAAGAAGACATTCAAGTGGAGTCATTGTTTTTGAAGCAGAGTTTCCCATGGCTGAATTAACAGAAAATCTTATGCCACCAAGGGAGAACTCCTACTATCTTTAAACATTACTTCTTTTCTTTTCTGAGAGAATTATCCAACCTTTTCTATCCCCTATATCCAATTACAAAGTTTCTTAAAACCTAAGTAACAAGCCAGGCAAACAAGACGCACACAAAACACACGGACTTACAGTTACAACATTAAACAAACATACCCAGAGGATATTTTCCAGCGTCCCAGAAAATACCCGTCTCAGAACTTTTAAACCTGTTGGTATTTATTCTGAGAATAAATAAGTTTCCCTTGTCTCAGTCTCCCTAATTACTCCCCTAAGCTGTAAATCTTATTATTGCTAACAACAACAATAAGCCAGACCCGGAGAGTTATGTTCTGGCCACCCCTGAGGGAGAACAGGGCTGTTTGCAGCTTGTTTGCAACTAGTTGCTAGCAACAGACCAGAACAGGACCAAAATAACCAGAACCAGATGGTACCCCAAAAGGTACCCAGACAGACTTACTCTCCCAAATGCCGAATCGATTTCATTGTCCACGGTAGGCCGGACTGAGGATGAAGAACCGCTTCCTTTTCCCTGAGGCTCTGGGGTTAGCCAGAGTGCTGGTCTTTTCCCAAGGAACAGACCCAGGTCCTGAGCCCAGGCCTAGTTGGAGACGGAGAGGTCTCTAATCTCTAATCCAGTTCTCAGTTTCTATTATCTCGGTGGGACCTCCAAAATGTAATGCTGGAGAAACTGAGGCAGGAGAGAGCTTAGAGAGTTTTAATATTTTATTAATGGGACAGTAAGGTTGATTGGACAGGACTCTTGTCTCAAATTATCCACTGCCGAATGGGAGAATCTCTAACCTTTATATACCTTTGGAGACAAAGAAGAGGGAAAGAGCGGGAAAGCCCCTGTCCAGCTGGAAAAGGCCATAAACCAAAAAAAAAAAAAAAAAAAAAAAAAACCCAGAGACAGGATGTCTGAATACCTAGAGATAAAGATGTCAGTGAAATACCTTGGAATATTTTAGAGGGATATAGTAAATTCTTGAGGACAGAAGATAATCAGGAGGTCTACTCTCTTGTTTATCTTGCTTGGGCTAACAATTTATAACCTTAGAGTAATTGGTCCTCAGCCTTAATGGACCAGAGGGAGATTTACAGCTTAGGGGAGTAATTAGGGAGACTGAGACAAGGGAAACTTGTACAAGGAAACTGAGTCAGGGCAGTTAAAGAGAACTGTGGCATAACAGTATGAGAACAGGAATTGAGAGAAAAATTATAAGCCAGTTGAGGTCAACTCATTGAGAAAGGAAGGACAGTCACCTGCAGATCGAGAGAAAATAGCTACCAGGGTCTAATTAAGTAGTAAGGCCCTCAAAGGAAGAAAGGTAATTGAGAGGAGCTAAGGGGAAAACCTAGAGGAGACAACGGGAAGCAAGGGGCAATCTAACTCTCTCACTCAGCTGCTGAATAATGAAGGAAGGAGCTACCACTGTTGGAGAGAATGGTCAATCAGGGAAGTTGGGTTGCCTTTGTTGTCAGGAGCTACCTAACTTTCCGTGAGAAGTTTTGGAAGGACAGAGTGGAAAAGGAAAAGCTTTAAGCTGGAGGGAAGTTTATTGTCTTTAGAAAGGTATTGCAGAGGACAGGGAACGGAGTTAGGGTGAAACTTTGGGGCAGGAGAACAAGAAGGAAGAATGGAGAATTGTGGGGCATGACTAAGTGAATACATGAAAACGTTCCTCATTAAGCCTCAGAGCAGAAGAAGGGACGTTTTAAGTAGAAAGAAGGTCTAGAAATTCTCCACATGAAATTTGAGCAACTTTGGGACAGACAGAATATTCTTTTCCTTGAAGCTTTTCCTCAGGAAAGGTTTGCTGTAACAAGCAGGATTAGGTTAATATTAGGATTAGAGAATGCACCTATGATCTGACATCTTCTCATACAAACAGAGTGACTATAAAGCCGCAGATGAAAGGTGCCAGACCTGGTAGCTCTTTCCAAAGTTTTCCTTTAAGTTATCCCATTCCATTTATTAAAATAGGTTAAATACACTTTTGCATTATCTCTAGAAATTACAGTTCAGTTTATATCCAAGCATTTTAGACCTTGCTTATATATATCAGTCATTTTCTTCTTCTGTTTGTATCTTGAATATTATAGCTAATTATTATTATTATTTGTTGTTATTGTTTGCAACGTTTTTCTCCAACTTTCTGATTTCAGATTTGATTTTAGAGCTGGGCATTGGAGGATTTCTGCAGGGAAGATTTGGGCTAATGACATTTACCTCACTTAAGTCAAGTAAGGTAAACATCATCATTGTCTTACATCACTGTCTTGATAAAAAGTCTCTGTAGCTTGTGATAAGGCCCAGTTTCTCCGGTGTACTTTGTACCTCAGTTTCCTTTTAAAGAGCAACTTTCTTGAGTCCTAAAATGCTCTTGGGACCCCAAGTTTATACAAGTGTGTAAACCTGTCAGCTTCTCCTCAGGAGATACTTTTCTCTGTGTGTCTGTTCTGTCTCTTCCCCTCCCCTTTCATTCTCTCTCTCTCTTCACCACTCTCAACAGACACTGCCTTCAAGTGGTGTGGGGAAGTCGGGGGACCTTTTGTATCTTTATGATCTTTTCCCTTTTCCAACAAATGAATAGGCCATGGAAGACAAGATTTCTTAAACGAGGAAAATTGTAGCCAACAATTGTTCCATTGCTAAAAAATGCACAAACTTTTGCAACCAAAGTAATTTATATCAAAAGAGAAAGATATAGTCTTTTGTATGTGTGTTTTAAGTCCAGATGGTTCCTGTGTCTATGTTGGCAAGTAGACGCTCTGGTATTTTATGCCGTCAAGGGTATTTACGTGATCTAAATCAGTACTGAATTCCATTGCTGACACATACTGTAGTTCCCCGCTCTCGCCTATTTGATTAAACCTATTTTAACTCTACCTCGGTGCGACATAACAGTAACTATCCTGACTTTTTTCCTACATACTAAATTCTACTGCTGCCCTTTACCTTATCTTTGTGTGGTCAAGATTAAAAGACACTCTGCTTTCCAGAGCGAGGGAAAGCAAGCTGTGCCCTGAGCTTCGCGTAACACTAACCCTGAGCACGGACCTCCTGGAACTGATAGACTCTAAGGAGCGACAGGCCCAGGCACACAGCTCTGCTATGAGCAGGAAACGTTGTCACCAGACAACCCTGACTCCCTGTTACTCTTGTGCCTCACTGCTGTTGCTGCACTACACTGACTCTTGGGCTAGCCGCAGGTAAAATCGAGACTCAGCCAACACCTGTCTGCTCTCCCTCTCACCTGCAAGCCATTTCCCTCACTTAGAAATTAAACTCCTGTTTGGTCCCTGACTCTCCTGTTTCCAGCCTGAAATATTTGGCTCCCGCCACCCACAGGTTAAAGGCTAGTTCTGTTCTAATGTAGCTCTGGTGTTTCCAGCGTTACCTGAAAGCGAGATATTACCTAATTCAACTTTTTAATCTGCTGTCCATGTCTGTTTTGTGGGTAAATCCATCCCCTTCACATGCTAAGCTGCAATCACTCCTCTTTCCTAATTTTCCTCCTATTCTTCTCATCCTGTAGATGAAGTGACCCTATCCCTCCTCACTCTTTGCTTTACTTCGGCCCTCTACATTGCCTTCCCAGAGTCCTTAATCTACCCATCCCAGTGGGCCTCCCTCCCTTGTCCTCTCTCCTCACTCTATCACGAGGCGAAGATCAGCGACTAACAAGGGGGAAGATGCCACTAAGACAGAGGCAAGTCCTAGAAGAAGGGCAAAGACATGCTAAGATGGGCAGTGTCTAATGAAGCTGCCATTGGGACCCTTAGCAGGTGAGCTAACCCTGAAGGGGGCTGGCAAAGAAGTGGAGCCACCCATAGGTTCTTTTATAGGAGGAAAAATAACCTCAGGGGTTCTTCCAAAAGCTTCTCTTTTTGAACATCCACCTTGCATTTTAAAATTTGGCTTGGATTCCTTAATTCCATCTTCCCTGCTTCTTATGCTCAATGCTGAGTTCTCTCTCCATGGTTTATTCTTTTTTGTCACTTTCTCTTTTCCCCTTAATCTTGTGCAGCTTGTTGTTTTTGACATGTTGTAATTGAACTTTTGCCTTTGTGCCTATACAATTTAAAAAGGTAGTCAGGTAGGAAAGAGGGAAAAACAGGGAAAAGGTAAAGAAGAAATGCATCCAGTTAACAGACAGTTTTCAGTGAAGAAACTGAAACTATTTCTAGCCACATGAAAAGATGTTCCAAGTCATTATTAATCAGAGAAATGCAAATAAAGACAACTCTGAGATACCACTACACCCCTGTCAGACTGGCTAGAATACAGAAGATGCAGAATGGTTTTGTTTTTTTTAATAATTTTTTATTGATAGAACGCATGCCAGGGTAATTTGTTACAGCATTATCCCTTGCATTCATTTCTGTTCCGATTTTTCCCCTCCCTCCCTCCACCCCTTCCCCCAGATGGCAAGCAGTCCTTTACATGTTGAATGGGTTGCAGTATATCCTAGATACAATATATGTGTGCAGAACTGAACAGTTTTCTTGTTGCACAGGGAGAATTGAATTCAGAAGGTATAAATAACCCGGGAGGAAAAACATAAATGCAAGCAGTTTATATTCATTTCCAGTGTTCTTTCTCTGGGTGTAGCTGCTTCTGTCCATCTTTGATCAATTAAGGCTCTCTTTATCAAAGAGGTCCACTTCCATCAGAATACATCCTCAAACAGTATCATTGTTGAGGTATATAATGATCTCCTGGTTCTGCTCATTTCACTCAGCAGAAGATGCAGAATGTTGGAGGGGATGTGGGAAAACAGGGACACTGATGCATTGTCAGTGGAATTGTGAACACATCTGCCATTCTGGAGAGCGATTTCAAACTGTGCTCAAAATGTTATCACACTGTGCATCCCCTTTGACGCAGCAGTGCTACTCCTGGGCTTATACAAGCCCAAATAGATCTTAAAGAAGGGAAAGGGACCTGTATGTGCCAAAATGGTTGGGGCCGCCCTGTTTGTAGGGGCCAGAAACCGGAAACTGAATGGATGCCCATCCATTGGAGAATGCCTGAATAAGTTGAGGTATATGCATGTTATGGAATATTATTGTTTTGTGACCAGCAGCATGATTTCAGACGACTTCCGGCCTGGAGAACTGAACTGAACTGAACTGAAGCTGAGTGAAAAGAGAAGGTCCAGGAGATCATTATATCCTTCAATAACAACACTATATGATGATCAGTTCTGATGGATGTGGCCATCTCCAGCAATGAGAGGAACCCAATCATTTCCATTTGTTTAATTATGAATAAAACCAGCTACACCCAGTGAAAGAACTATGGGAAATGAGAGTGAAGGACCCAGGCGCGAGAAAAGCAGGGCAGCCAAAATAATGAAGTTTTAAGAGCGTTTTTTGCTAGCTAGCGACTAAACCCCAAGATGGGAGGGGTCAGCAATGAGGGGCCTCAGGGCCATATATTTATAGAAAACGAGAGAGAGACATCAACATGTTTCTTGATACCTTTGTCATAATAAAGGAATTTCTATTCTAAACAGGAGGCAAAAAAAGTTATCACTCTTGGAGGTTCATTCCCAGACAGTAACAGCAGTATTTCTTTAAGCTTATCAGTTGTCGAGGTCCCAGGTACATCTGGGTTGCTAAAAATACCATCTGCAGCAGGGAGTTAAAACTAGTAAAATACTTCTAACTACAAAGATTCAAGATTATGTTTCTCACCGTCCCATTTTGGGGCGCTTTTCCACTTCAGTAGCATTTCCACTCCCTCTGCTTTTGTCTGCTTGTATTTTTATTGCCTTCTCAGGTTAAATTTACATTATTTTCAAAGTCTGATTCTTCTTGTGCAACAAAATAACTGTATGGATATGTAGACATAGACTGTATTTAACATCTACTTTAACATATTTAACATGTATGGGTCTACCTGACATGGGGGGAAGGAGGCGGGGGAAGAGGGGAAAAGTTGGAACAGAAGATTTTGCAAATGTCAAATGCTGAAAAATTACCCATGCATATGTCTTGTAAATAAAAAGCTATAATAAAAAAGAAGAAATATATCCAACAAGTAGACATTTAAAAGGAGTCTCTTCTAGCTGGATTTTTTCCCCTCTCACTTCAATTTAAAATAGGTATAATCATCTTTAATAAAAAAGGATTCTTAAGTCAGATCTTTTTTCCCCCTTTCTTCTATATGTCTTTTGATAGTTATCTTTTTCTTTTCTCTATTTGTCTTTAAGGCACTGCAGTGAGATGATGACTTCAAGCTATGCCAAATATCTTGCCTCCGTCCACATCCTCACTTACCAAATGGCATTGGGCAGGCTGCTCCTTCATGCAACCATAATTCCTGACATTGAGGGCCTGACATTCATCGAGTCTATTGGCAAACCTTCTTTTACGAATCCCTGTTTTTTCTTGATCTAGTTTGATCTATTGCTTTACCATTTTATGCTATTTGTTTTCAGTGCCATGTTGAATTTTCATGGTGTGGCAAGACCATTATGGCGATAGGCAGGAAAGAGGAACTATTCCAAAATTTTCAATTTTTTGCTTACATTACTGTTTTGTGCAGCATAAAGAATGCAAGTTCTTTTTTCCTAAAATAAAAAAATTCATTTTACGAATTTGCACACTCAAAAATGTTGAGGAGTGGAACAAGATTCCTCCCATATTGTATTAGCATGATTTAGTTACACAAGTTATCTATAATTCACGTTTTAAAATAATAATACCCTTTCAGCATTCTTTAGGCATTTAAACCGGGATGTAACATTGAGAAAAATTGTATAACTTTATTTCCTTGAGTGAATCAGTAGAATATTCTATACTAATATATTCCTTCTTGTAAAGTTGTTTTAGAAAACAAGATTGATAGAATGTTTCTCCATTTTATGTGTTAATTCACATTTGTGACATTTGCTCATTAGTGACAAATTATCTTTTGTTCTAAAATAAGGTAGTGAAAAACAGAATTTTAATGCTTCCAGTTCAGGTACTCTCATACAGTAGTAATCTCCTGTAATAAAATTTGTTGACCTTCATATTAATAATAAATGTTAATTGGATAATGTTGATAAACTTAGGTGATTTAGTACTAAGTTTTAGTACTAAGTAGTACTAAGATTTAAATTGGTTTTGTGTGAGAACTCTAATTGTTCTTCCACACATATTTATGTTCACACTTTATCCTTCTTGTCTTAATAAAATGAAAACATCAAGGGAAATTATGCATCCAACTCGAGTGCTAGTTTCATTTCACTTAAATAAGCATCCTCAAGGATAGGGTAATGGTGCTCCTCTCAGAATCCCTCTTTTGAAATAAGTGTAATTTTCTTTTTGAAAAGATCTAATCCTTAATGAAGACAGTAGACACAAAGGCCCATGTGTGTGTCTGTTTACCAAAAATAAGAGAATTTCTGCTGTTTTCCAGTGGTGACATGGTGGGGATACCTGGAGTTATTTTCTTAGTATACTCCTTTTCGAAATCATTTGTAATAACCTTAAAGGGGAGAGGAAAGTTTCAGATGAGACACAGAGTAACTTAACATCCTTGCAGGTATTTAATTTAACTTTTTTGAAAATGCCAATAATTTGTTCTTTTCCCACATTTCTTAATATTCCCCATAAAAAGGAATAGATTTTGAGGTGCACATGTATATTTCTCACTTAAATGAGCTAAAAACATAAGTTTTAGCATAGTTATCCACATTGTTACAGTATTCTTGGAAATTTGTTACTTCACATATAGGGTACAAAGTCCTTAAGACAACTGGCTAAGGAAAATGTTAATAAGGTTTGTACAAGGATTATGGCGACTATCTAAAGAGGCTCTTTTGAGGAGATCATAAGTCGTTGTGCTCTTTAGTGTGTTCTTCTAATTGAGTTATCATCTCATTCTTCATGCCTAGATCATGAATCCATTATGACTTTATCCTGGTGTACGGTGATGAATGTGAGTCCATGCCTAGTTTCTGCCATACTAATTTTCAATTTTCCCAGCTATTTTTATCAAGCAGTGAATTCTTATCCCCAAAGCTGGGATCCTTGGGTTTGTCAAATACTACATTATTATAGGTATTGACTATTTTGTCCTGTGAAACTAACCACTGATCAACTAGCCTGTGTGTTAGCCAGTACCAAATGATTTTGGTGACCACTGCTTTATATTACAGTTTTAGATCTGGTACAGCGAGGCCATCTTCATTTGATTTTTTTTTTCATTAGTTCCCTTGAAAGCCTTGACCTTTTGTTCTTCCAGATGAATTTTGTTGTTATTTTTTCTCGGTCATTTAAATAGTTTTTTGGGAGTCTGATTGGTATAGCACTAAATAAATACATTAGTTTAGAGAGTATTGTCATCATTCTTATATTTGCTGGACCTATCCAAGAACACTTAATATTTTTCCAATTGAGTAGATCTGAGTTCATTTGTGTGAAAATGTTTTGGACTTTTGCTCATAGAGTACCAGACTCCTTTGGCAGAGAGATTCCCAAATATTGTATACTAGCAGCAGTTATCTTAAAACGAAATTTCTCTTTGTATCTCTTGCTGTTGGATTTTGTTGGTGATATATAAAAATGTTGAGGTATTTATGGGGATTTATTTTGTATCCTGCTACTTTGCTAAAATTATAAATTATTTCTAATAACTTTTTAGTAGACTCTCTGGGGTCTCTAAATATACATCATGTCATCTGCAAAGAGAGATAATTTTGTTTTCTCATTACCTACTAATCCCTTTCATCTCTTTCTCAACTCTTATTGCTGAAGCTCGCTTCTCTAATACCATGTTGAATAGTAATGGTGATAGTGGGCAACCTTGTTTCACTTGTGATCTTATTAGGAATAGTTCCAATTTATCCCCGTTACATAGGTTGCTTACTAATGGTTTTAAATAGATGCTACTGACTATTTTAAGGAAAAGTCCATTTATTCCTATTTTCTCAAGTGCTTTTAATAGGAATGGATATTGGACTTTATGAAATGCTTTTTCTGCATTTATTGAGATGGTCATATGTTTTTTGTTAATTTGGTTATTGATATAGTCAATTATACTAATAATTTTCCTAATACTGAACCAACCCTTCATTCCTAGTGTTGGTTATAGTGTATTATCCTGGGGATGATTTTCTCTAATTTTTGTGCTAATATTTTATTTCAGATTTTAGCATTGATATTCATTAGGGAGATCGGGCTATAATTTTCTTTCTCTGTTTTCAACCTACCTGGTTTAGGTATCAATACCATGTCTGTGTCATAAAAGGAATTTGGTAGGAGTCCTTCATTCCCTCTTTTTTCAAATGGTTTATATAGCATTGGGGCTAATTGTTTTTTAATGTTGGGTAGAATTCACATGTAAATCCATCTGGTCCTGGGGATTTTTTCTTAGGGAGTTGATTAATAGCTTGTTCTATTTCTTTTTTTTTCTGAAATGGGACCATTTAATGAATTTACTTCCTGCTGTGTTAATCTGGGCAGCTTATTGTTTTGAAGGTAGTCATCCATTTCACTTAGGTTATCAAATTTATTGGCATAAAATTGGACAAAGAAATTCCTAATTATTGCTCTGATTTCCTCTTCATTAGTGGAGAGTTGTCCCTTTTCATTTTTAAGGCTAATAATTTGGTTTTCCTCTGTCTTTTTTCTAATCAAATTTCCCACAGGTTTATCTATTTTGTTGGTTTTTCCATAAAACCAACTCTTGGTTTTATTTACTAATTCAGTGTTTATAATGTCAATTTTATTAATTTATCCATTTAATTTTAGAATTTCAAGTTTAGTATTTTATTGAAAGATAGATTAATTGATGAAAGAAAAAGCTTTTTCTAGCTTTGTAAGTTGCAAGTCCAATTCACTGATCTTCTCTTTCTCTGTTTTACTCAAGTAAGCCTCTAGAGATATAAAATTGCCCCTAATAACTGCTTTGGCTGCATCTCACAAATTTTGCTATTTTGTCTTATTGTTGTCATCCTCTTGGGTGAAATTATTAATTGTGTCTTTGATTTGCTGTTTCATCCATTCATTCTTTAGGATGAGCTTATTTAGTTTCCAATTACTGTCTGGTCTATTTTCCCGTAACTATTTGTTGAATGCAGTTTTTATTGCATCATGATCTGAAAAGAATACATTTATTATTTCTGCCTTTTTGCATTTAATTTTGAGGTTTTTATGTCCTAATCTATGGGCAGTTGTTAATAGGTTCCATGAATTGCTGAGAAGAAAATGTACTCAGTTTTCTCCAGAGATCTATCATCCCTAACTTTTCTCATATTCTATTTACATCTTTAACTTCTTTCTTATTTGTTTTATGGTTTGATTTGTTTAGTTCTAAGAGTGCAAGGTGGAGCTCTTCTGCTATTATACTTTTGCTGTTTATTTCTTCACAATTTTTATTTTTACTTGATCTGAGATAAGGATGGCTACTCCTGCTTTTTTCCCCCTG
>NC_067404.1:616957-633171 GCF_016432865.1 Antechinus flavipes
CTGAAGGCAGCTTTAAACAGAGGAATAGCTAACCTGATTTTGAAAAACATGAAAAATGAAAAAAATAGAATTCCCTTATAATCACAGGTATTCCCTCATAATTATACATCACAACTCTTTCCCTATCCCTTCCCCAGTTGATGGGCATCCCCTCAGTTGCTAATGTTTTGCTAATAACAGCAGAAAAGAACTGCTATAAATATTTTGCGCCGTACAGCTTTTTAAAATCTCTTTATGCCATAATTTATTTAGTATCTTATTTTCACCAGTCTGCATGTGAAAATAACCCTAACGACTTTGAGTTCTAAATTCATATCCCTCACTCTCCCATCGAAAAGACAAGCAATTTGACATATCGTATATGTGTAGTCACACAAAACATTTCCATAAGTCATATCCTGAAAGGAAGCATCGACCCCCTTGGGACACACTCTCCGTCCCTCATTCCACCAAAGGAAAACCCTTAAGAAAAGTAAAGTTTTAAAAGTGTGGTTTAATCGGCAGATAGACATCATCAGTTCCTTCTCTGGGGAGGGGTATCATTTTTCATCACAAGTCCTTCAGAGATGTCCTGGATGACTATGTTACTGAAAATAGCCAAGTCATTCATAGTGTATCATCTTACAGTATTGCTGTGATTTTGCACACAGTCCCGTCCATTTTATGTTGCATCAGCGCATGGAAGGCTTTTCTGAAGGCAGCTTTAAACAGAGGAATAGCTAACCTGATTTTGAAAAACATGAAAAATGAAAAAAAAATTTAAAATGATTGCAAGGGAATCAAAGACATTAGAAATTATTTTGCTCTGTCTTATGATTTAAAAAACACGGACACCTTTATGACTTAAAAGAAAGAGATGAATGTTTACCTAAAACTCAATGAAATAGATTAAAAATATTTACATAACCCAATCTTGGCAAAAGAAATTGAGTTAAATTACCACTTTTTAAAGAAACAAAAACTAAAAACAAAACTCTCGGACCAGGTGGGAGTTACAAGTTAAATCTCTCATGCGGGCAAAGAATAACTCATTCCACAGCTACATAAACTATTACAATAAGAAAAAAGGCACCTTTGTCAGTCTCGAAATGCAGTGTGAACATTTTCTGGATACCTGTACCAGGAAGAGAGGAAGAAGAAAATTACATACTACAGAAGAAAATTGCTCTCTTCATGATCATTTGTGCCCAAAACCTTATAGAATTTATAGGTAAGCTGTAATATTCTCTTTAAAATGTAATGTTCTCTGTTGAGTTTCTCTTGGGGTCTCTGGGAGCAGCCTTCGTTTCAGTTCAGTAACCACCCCGTGAGTAGCCAGGGGTTAAAATCCAAACCCTTTCTTGTCTCCTTCAAAGTCTTGTCTCTTTTCCCGGGGCTTTGGCTAGCTTTGTTGAAGGCCTCCTGTAGTCTTGGTTCCCAGAGCCTGAGCTCCCACCTGCTTCTCTGGCCTCTGCATCTCCCCGACTCCAAGGTTTGTGCTTCGGCCTGCAGCCACCACAAAGGTGGGCGATGGAATGAATCAGTCTCCGCTCCGAGAGCTTCTAGTGCGCTTGTCCCTTTCTGGCTAGAGAGCTTCTCCCTTATATGCCCCCACCGAGTCTACACCAATCACCCGGAACCATTGTTTGTTGTAGGATTAATTCAACTATAAATTAAACTAGATTTAACCATCGTCTCTTCAATTCCACTTAGTACCTTCTTTCAAGTTCTGGTCCATAACATCTCCTTATAGGATTAAATCAGAACCATGCTAAATTAGATAATTATTGTCTCGATCAATTCCACTGACTTAGTATCTTGTAAGAATCCTTTCTTTCAAGGTCAGAGTTCTGGCCCATAATAGTAAGCTAAAGCAATACATGAAGATAATAAGTAACTTTAAATATCATAAATAATGGAAATCATGAGATTATCGTAAGAGGTACTAGTAGGAGGAGACTTTGTCAAAATCCATTTTGTATTAAAAACTCTAGGACTCAAAGGAATAAGTAGATGATTTCTTAGTATAATAGTAAGGAGAATGTCTCTAAATTCAAGAGCAAATGCTATGTGTCATAAATGTTAGAGCCCTTTTAAAAAGCTTAGGGCAAAGCAGCAGTGTGTACTATCGCCACACTACTACCATGCTAGAAATTATTTCTTTTTTTTATACCTTTTTATTGACAGAGCCCATGCCTGGATAATTTTTTACAACATTATCCCTTGGAAACAATAAACTGGGAAAACATTTTTACAATCAAAGTTTCTGATAAAGGCCTCATTTCCAAAATATAGAGAGAATTGACTCTAATCTATAAGAAATCAAACCATTCTCCAATTGATAAATGGTCAAAGGATATGAACAGACAATTCTCAGACGAAGAAATTGAAACTATTTATAGACATGTGAAAATATGCTCCAAATCATTATTAATCAGAGAAATGCAAATTAAGACAACTCTGAGATACCACTACACGCCTGTCAGATTGGCTAGAGTGACAGGGAAAGGTAATGTGGAATGTTGGAGGGGATGTGGGAAAACAGGGACACTGATACATTGTGGGTAGAATTGTGAACACACCCAGCCATTCTGGAGAGCAATTTGGATCTATGCTCAGAGTTATCAAACTGTGCATCCCCTTTGATCCAGCAGTGTTTCTACTGGGCTTATACCCCAAAGAGATACTAAAGAAGGGAAAGGGACCTGTATGTGCCAAAATGTTTGTGGCCGCCCTGTTTGTAGTGGCTAGAAACTGGAAGCAGAGTGGATGCCCATCAAGTGGAGAATGGTTGAGTAAATTGTGGTATATGAATGTTACGGAATATTATTGTATGGAATATTGAATGACCGGCAGGATGAATACAGAGAGGACTGGTGAGACTTAGATGAACTGATGTTGAGTGAAACGAGCAGGAGATCATTATATACCTCAACAACGATACTATTTGAGGATGTATTCTGATGGAAGTGAATCTCTTCGATAAAGAGAGCTTTAATTGATCAAAGATGGACAGAAGCAGATACACCCAAAGAAAGAACCCTGGGAAATGAATATAAAACTGTTTGCATTTTTGTTTTTCCTCCCGGGTTATTTTTACCTTCTGAATCCAATTCTCCCTGTGCAACAAGAGAACTGTTCGGTTCTGCACACACAGAGTGTATCTAGGATAAACCGTAAGGACTTACTTGTAAATAGGACTGCTTGCCATCTGGGGGAGGGGGTGGCGGGAGGGAGAGGAAAAATCGGAACAGAAGTGAGTGCAAGGGATAATGTAAAAAATTACCCTGGCATGGGTTCTATCAATAAAAAGTTATTTAAAAAATTACCCCTTGCACTCACTTCTGTTGCGACTTTTCCCTTTCCTCCCTCCCCCCCCTCCCCCAGATGGCAGGCAGTCTTACACATATTAAATATGTCACAGTATATCCTCGATACACTCTGTGTGTGCAGAACCGAACAGTTTTCTTGTTGCACAGGGAGAATTGGATTCAGAAGGTAAAAATAACCTGGGAAGAAAAACAAAAATGCAAACAGTTCACCCTCATTTCCCAGTGTTCTTTCTTTGGGTGTAGCTGCTTCTGTCCATCCTTGATCAATTGAAACTGAGTTAGATCTTCTCTTTGTCGAAGACATCTACATCCATCAGGATACATCCTCATCCAGTATCTTGAGGTATATCATGAAAATTAACTATTTCTTTATGGAATTTGTAGAAATTGCTTTGCTAGCCCATAGCAATAATACTGAAAAGAAAGTCATGGGATTAAACAAAGACAAAAGAAAAAGCAAATTTGTAATTTTTGCAGATACCTTGATGGGATGATTAGAGAATCCTGGAGATTCAACGGAAAATTAGTTGAAATAATGAATAATTGTAACAGTTTGTTTGCAAACTGTTAATCAGCAAACAGCAGTGTTTGCCAAATAGCAAGTTTTTGTTCCAAAAACTCGAATTTTTCATACACTGGATTCCTATGTTCATGTACTGTAATGTAATTTGTAGCTTCCACGGCTTTATTTCTTAACTGCTCCCAGGCTGTTTTGACAATTACTGCTTTTTCGTACAGTTTGAGATCTGGTATGGAATTCCCAGGGTGGCAGGTTGAGAAACGGAGGGACAGGGAAGGACAAAGCATTTGATCTCCTTTTAGGGTTTAAGAAACTAATGTGCCTCGTGACATGCCGAGGGTCCCAGGGCTAATAAGGGTTTCCAATGGGATTTGAACCTAAGTCTTCCTGACTTATATCCAATAATGTCCTCCTTATTACAACATGTAACCTCTTAAAGAGGAAATAATCCTTGTGCTGCACAAAACTGCAGCAAAACTGGAGGTATTTTGAATGGTCCTAATAAGCTAGTCACAAAGAAATCTAGAGCAGCATCACTAATGAATATTGATGTAATGATATCACATAAGCTATTAGAAAAGGAGTTTTAGTAATTTGTTATCAAAGATTTTCCTTGTGACCAGATTGAATGATTATAGTGAATATGAGGTAGACTCCAAAATATTATCATTTATGTATAAAAATAATGGATAAAAGCATTTTAGTGAAACAGGAATAAAAATTTTCTAAAGAAAACGAATTAAATTTTATTGTAGTCAGAAAATGGAATATTCCTTCCCTCAGCTTCCCCTGTGCCTTCAGTAAAATTCGAAGTATATAGTTTTAGAATTTATGTTAAGTGAAGAAATAAAAACAAAATGATAGTTTACTTGGAGAACCCTAGATGTCTCTGTCTCTGTCTCTCTCTCTCTAACTAACTCTCTCTAACGTAACTAAGAACTTTTGCAGAGTAGCACACTAGAAAACAAACTAATAAAAACACACATTTCTGTATGTGTTCTTCTTTCTAAGCACCAAGAGTGATTTTACGAGATCTAGGCGCTCCGAGGCCAAAATGAAGGCAAGAAGCAAGCCCCAGGCTAAGCTAGTGATCCATGAGGAGTCTGACCCTGGCTCTAAAGAACAGCTGATGGTTGAAAAAACCCCTGAGAAGGAGAAGGCCCCGACAAGTAAGAAAATGTTACCAAGTATGGCTTCTTCCCCTCCTTCTCCTGTTTTTTCTGCCTCCCGGGTCTCTCAGGCTCTAGCCATAACCGGATGGGTTCACACAGTACCTTTCGACTAAGGGCTAGTGCCTTTGCCTAAAAGAAGCTAAATTTCCTTTCCTTCAGTGTTTCTGCTCTCCAGGTTAACTTTTCCCCTTCCCTGGGTAGAGGCTGCGTTCCACTTTCAGAGCATTAATAGTAGTCCCTGAGGTAGGGCTGGTTTATTGAAAATTGCTGAGGCTTAAGTGAGAAAATATGAGTGAAACTTTCTGCAAACTTTAAAAGGGAAAAAGAAAAGTCACATGACTCTTGTTAACGTTTGCCCAGCCCTGTGATTTCCTCTGAGGAAATCCCCTCTTCCAAAGCAGATTTGCACCTTTGCAACTTAGAGGTTGAGAGTTGCTGAGAAGTTAGGGTTAGGGTTAGGCCGGAAACCTTAAACCCAGTATCGAGCAGGACATAAGCCCACATCTTCTAATGGCTCTGAAACTGGCTGTATTCTTTTTCCATGCTACTGAACTATTTATTTTTTATCTCGTCATGATCATCGCCCTTTTAGAATTTCACCAGAAGCTGCTTCCAGCCAGTCCTTATTCTGACCCGAAAAGAATCCGGAAACCAGGAGAGGTGGAATTGGAAACTGAGGTAAGGGAAAGGAAAAATACCCACTAGGTGCGAGCTGCTGTGTGAAGCAATTAAAAAATATATTTTTTTCAAATATCGTCTTATTTGAGTCAGGGCTCTCTTACTCCTGACTTCAGGGTCATGTCATTGTTTATTTGCTATGAAACTAGTTAGGGTGAGAGTCAGGCTGTGTGAAGGTGAGGACACTCGGTTACTTTTCTTTACTTGTTAATGAGGAAATCTACATTAAGTGCTTTGCAAACTTTAAATGGATATACAAATGTCAGGTTCTATTTGTTTTTGCCTCAACCTGTGGTTTTTTTTTTGAAAATCATAACCCATCATACCTTGTCAGCCTCCCCGTTTCTAAATCGTGAGTGCCGTCCTTCCGTGGGAGGTCCTGTGGTGAGAAGGAGGTGTGATCCTCATAGCCTAGTTCAAAAGCCCAATCTACCAACAGTTTGAACAGCTCTGGTGCCAGAGGGCTGATATCAGGCTACCTACCTTTGTCAGACGGGTGACGAACTCAGAGTTAACGGGAGAAGGAGACGGGGTTTTAGACATGACTCATGCAAAAATTTGTCTCATTTTATCCTGTTTGTTACAGGGCTTTCCCGCCCCCCCCCTTTTTTTTTCTTTTGAAGGGATGGGGGACTAGGGTGGGCTGAAGGAAGAAAAAAATAAACCTCTTTAATTGAAAAACATTTAATGTGTTTTAAAAAAACCAAATATTTAAATGCTTAGGGGGAAAAGCTGAATCTACATTCAGCATTCATTTTCACAGTTTACCCACAGAAATATCCCTTGGCCAAAGCACTGCCTTTATATTCAGAGGGACTGGCTGTCAATTCTTGTTCTACTCCTGTGTTTATCATGTAGGTGAATTTGGGAAAGAGATTTAGCCATTTCTCTGTAAAATGAGGGTGGGGATGACTTCTTACCGCATCTTCCGGATCCTGTGGTTTGATTCTGTGATCCTAAATGTGGACTCTCTGCAAAGTAGGTCCTGGCCCCAAGAAGGAAAGTGACACAGGACCAACTTTCAGGGATGGGGTGGGGGGGACAGTACAACTTTATGGAGGGCATAGGAGGTGTAGTGGCGGAAGGACAGGTGAGAGAAGTGCAAAAGAAGAGATCTGTCTCAAGAGGGAGAAGAGCTTTTAGATGAAGCTAGAGCAAGATTTTTGATCAGTTTCCTCTGGAAAGAAGGGGCTTCCACAGACAGAGATGGGCAAGGTTAAAAGTAGGCTGGGGAATAGAGAGTGGGGTAGGGAGGGAGGCAAAGCAGCAGGATCAGAAGCAACACACAGTTTTCCAGTTTGGCTGGAATGGAGAGTTGGAAGGGACCTCAGCGGCTCGGTGGTACTTCAACTGTTCCTCTAATTAGTGTTTAAAGGCTTTCGGCACGTCGAAAGGTACACTCAACTTCTGCATAACATGAAGAGTTAGAACATTTTCCCTTACATCAGTTTAGAGTTTGCTTTGTTATCTCTCTCACCTGTTGTTCCTAGGTGAAGCAAAATTGGTCCACTCTTTTCCCAAGACACTTCTTGAGAAACTTAAAGGTAGCAGTTGTATGTACGGTCTCTCAACACACTTTTTCCTCGAACCATCAAGATGAAGTCTTCTCCAGCCTAAGCACCCTCAGTTCCTCCAGTCAGTCTTCGTAAAGTCCTTGAATACTTTCACCATTAGTGCTTTTCTTTGGACGGATTTCAGCTTATGAAGCTCCCCTGAGCAAGCACAGTGAATGCACTCTCTTCCTCTCCCCTAGGAAAATTATGCAGCAGAGAAGAAAGTAGAGGAAGGAGGGGAAGCCGAGGCAGAATCCCCTGGTGGAGCGTGTGGGAGTCTTTACCTCCTAAAAGCCAGCAGGCAGCTTGGAGAACCTGACTGTGTAGGTCACAAGTGAGTACCTCCCTCTGCTTTTCACTTCTCTGAAAGTCAGGAGAAAATGTAAGAGGAGACATTTGAGGGCTGTGGCGTGAGTGAAACCTGTGTTCAGGTCTTGCCTTGTGGCAAATCACTTGTCTTCCTAATGCTGGCACTCAGGTATCTTTCTACAACTATAAATTGCAGAGCAGATACAATTATGAACAATCCGACTTTCTTCACCTGGGATTAGAGCGATGATGAAACTGCAGGTCCGGTCCCTGCCCCTTCCTGCCCGCCCTCCCCCACCCCCCACAAGGCAAACATTTCTGTGCTTGCCCAGCCTAGGATCAGTTGGTAAGCATTTTCTTGGGGTCCAGAGTAGGTTTCACTTTGGCCTTCGGTATTACCTTCCTGGACAGTTCAGAGTTGGCAGGGACCTCAGAGACCACCGTGTGATCTTGTTTGTGTGTAAAATGTAGCAGTCACTAAGACCACCCAGGTAAGGAGGTGAACCCTGATCCTGGCTGGATTTTAAGATTCAACATTGATGTGAACTGAGAAGGGAAAGGTGGCCAGCAGAAATTATTTTGACTGGCTTGCAGAAGTGTAGTCCCTAGATGTATATTTTAAAAGGACTGGAGAAATGCAGTATAGTGGGCAGCAGTAGATGACTTAGCCATCCTATTCTGCCATGCAGTCCTTGCTAAAAGAATCACATTCTCTTGGGGAAAGGGATCCTTTAAAAAATTCTTTGAAAAACCAAGGAATCACCAGGGCTTATTAAGTACTTCCTATAGGGCAATCAACCAAAAAGCAAAATAAAAGGAAAGGGTTCCTATTCTGAAAGCGGTTAGGGTCTGTACCCTGGAGGCGAACCTGTGTGGATTTAAGTATAGTAGGTAGGATCCGGGGTCTGATTACCCTCTTGTAAGTTACCCAGACTCAGGTGACCTTTATAACTAATTTTAGCCTCCTAAACATTACAGTGAACTAGCAGCATATTGCAAAGGTATTTCTCTTTAAGAAAATGTGATTAGTTAGCTGTGATACTCGCCCTAATTCATTAAATCCTAATTCTTTAATGAAGCAGAAAAACCATCCTTTCCAGGAGTAATAAAACTAACTTTTCCATATGCAAATAGATACATATTAAAATCAAACTAATTGGATTGAATTAATTAAAATTGAATTCCATTTAAATGGAATGAAAACATACAATTTACGGAACAAATGGACTCAATCCTAGTTATTTGCAATATTTTGGTTATGGCCAGCATCACCACTGGAGTTTCCTCAAACAACCCTGAAAGTAGTAGTGGAATTGTAGTTCATCCTCGTTCACTTTGGGGGAATCTCAGGCTTGCTATGCTAATGCAGGTTTCTTAAGTGTCTTAGATTTCTGTTCACAATTACTCCTTTTTTGCCTCTTCAGCAATCACAAGAACAAATCAAAGCACTGCCAGACGAGTAGCACAGTAGCCAGTCCCTCAGAGAATCCTATAAAACTTTCTATGTGGTTGCCCCACCTATCGCTATTTTCATCAAGGAAGATGTTTCTCCACATGATCTTCCAGTCTTCACAAAATCCTCATGGATCTTAAAGGATCACAAGTTTAAAAAGTATATCTATGAAATCATACCTTCTCTCGATTCCCCATCCCGACCAGAAGTGGCCTCTTCCCATCGGCAGAACAGGCTGTGCTTTTAAAACAGGGTAGGTAACGTTTGCCTTTCTTGGTGGTGTCCAGTTGCGAAAGCATTCATTCACGGGGGCCATGAAGTGACCAGAAGCCCTCAGCCTTCTGTCCCTCGTTTACTGAGTGGCACTGGACCGTAGCCTGAAAGAAGGGAGAGACATTCTGTGAGGAAGAGCTGAGACGGAAGGATATTCCAAGCATGGACGAGATCGTGCAAAAGCTTAGAAATGGCAGGTGTCAGGCACCGAGAAAGAGCCGGTTTTGCTGTCGGGTGGTGCACCAACCAGCAAAACAAAGATCACTCAGAGCCAGAGTGTAGAGATCTTTGACAGCTATGTAGATTTCTGGAAGGTAATTTGGAGCTTTCCCTTAAAAGTCACTAACTGTCTACACACTCACGGACCCGCCCTCTTGAAAGGGGTACAGCTTCTAAGGGAAATAGAGCAGTGATCCTGAGGTCCCCCGGCCTTTAGAGTGCTATTGCTCTAACCATCTGTCCTAAAGCCTCAGGGTGGTCCTACACACATTGCTGACTGTCCGATGGATCATCTAACCCTAAATGCTGGGCACAGATGACCAGGTGCCTGAGAGACTCAGAGAATGGTCTAGTCACCACTCCTCACTTGTACCTGGGGCCATAAAATTAGTCTCTCGGCGACATGAAGCACTGGATAAATTTGTCTTCTTGCTCCTGGTTCTTTGCGAAATTCTTTAGGAACTTAGCCCGCTCGGCGTCCCAATTACAGCAAACTTTGCCCCTTGACTAGGAGAGGGGTTCAAGCCTGCACATTCTTTTGAGACACCTCCTAACACTGGTCTTCAATCCCAACCTTCAGGGGTGTCCCTTTTGAACGTCAACATCATGACCAGAGATGATTGCAGAAAAGGGATGATGAAAGAACACCCACCGCCATTAGTTTTTTTCTTCCTTCCTTCCTTCCGTCCCTCATTATAGCCTTCATTCCTCCTTCCATCATACCTTCCTTCTTTCTTCTTTGCTCCCTTCATTCCCTCCATTTTTCCTGCCTTTCTTCATACTCTCTTTCCTTCCTTCCTTTCTTCTCTTCCTTTCTTAATTTCTAAATTTTTCTTTTTTTCTTTCTTAATTATTCCTTTCCTCCATCCTTTCTTTCTTTCTTCATTGTTTCATTTTTGCCTCCTTCCTTCCATTTTTTCCTTTCCTTCCTTCTTTCTATCTTTCTCTTTGTCCTCTTTTCGTTCCTTACTTGCTTTCTTCCTTACATCCTTTCTTTTCTTCCTTCCTCCTTTCCTTCCATCCTACTCTTCCTGCTAGGTTTCTTCATTACTCCTTCTCTCCTTCCTTCTTTCTTTCCTTCCTTTGTTTTTTCCTTCATTTTTCTTTCCTTCCTGCTTTCCTACCTTCCTTCTTTTTTCCTTTTTTGCTTGCTTCCTTCCTACCTAAACTTCCTCCATTTTTCCTAACTTTTCTCCCTAACTACCTTCCTTCTTTCTTTCCTTCCTTCTTTCTTTTCTTTCTTCCTGTTTTCCTTCATTGTTCCTTCTTTCCTTCTTCCTTCCTTCCTTCTTTCTTTCCTTCCTTTTTACTTTCTTTCCTTTCTTCCTGCCTACTCTCCTTCATTCTATCTTTCCTCCTTTCCTTTTTCCCTTCTTTTTTTCTGCTTTTCTTCCTTAGTTCTCTTCCTGCTATCTTTCTTCTTTGCCTCCTCTCTCCCTTTCCTTCCTTTTTTCCTTCCTTTTTACTTTCTTTCCTTTCTTCCTTCTTTCCTTCCATCCTTCTTCCTTTCCTGCTATATCCCTCTTTCACTCCCTTGAACCTTCCTTCCTTCTTTCCTTCCTTTTTACTTTCTTTCCTTTCTTCCTTCTTTCCTTCCTTTTTACTTTCTTTCCTTTCTTCCTTTTTTCCTTCCTTTTTTCCTTCCTTCCTTCTTTCCTTCTCTTTCTGCTTCCTTCTTTGCCTTTTCTTTTCTTTCAGTCTTTCCTTTTTTTCTTCCTTCCCTCCATCTTTATGGGCTTTCTTTCCTTCTTCCAGCATATCCTCTGTTCTTCCTTTCTTTTTCCTTCCTTCTTTCCTTCTTCCTTCCTTTCTTCTTTCCTTCATTCTTCCCTTTTTCCTTCCTTCCTTCTTTTCTTCCTTCCTTCCTTCCTTCTTTCCTTCCTTTGTTTTTTCCTTCATTTTTCTTTCCTTCCTTCCAATTTTTTTCTATTCTTCCTTCCTGTTTTCCTTTCTTCCTTTTTTCCTTCCTTCCTCCTTTCCTTCCTTTTATTCTCTTCCTGCTCCCTTTCTTCATTACTCCTTCTCTCCATGCTGCCTTCCTTTTTTCCTTTCTTTCATACCCTCTGTCTTTTCTTCTTTCCAAGGAAGAAAAAAGGAAGGATTGAAGAAAGGGGAAAATCAAAGAAGGGAGCAGAAAGAGAAGGAAGGAAGGATGAAAGGGAAGGAAGGACGAACAGAAGGAAGGAATGAGGATAAGAAAAAGGGAGAGAAGTAGGGCAGAAGGAGAAAGGTTAGGAAAGAAGGAAGGAAGGAAGGATGAAAGGGAAGGAAGGACGAACAGAAGGAAGGAATGGAAGATGGAAGGAAGGAAGGGAAGAAATAAGAAACGAAAAGAAAGGAAGGAAAAATGGATAGAAGGAGGGAGGGAAGTTAAGAATGAAGGGACTAACGAAGGAAGAAGGGAAAAAGTACCAAAAAAGGAAAGAAGTAAGAACAGAAGGAAGAAGGGAAGGAAGGACAGAGGGTATGAATGAAGGAAAAAAGGATGGAAGGAAGGAAGGCATGAAGGAAGCAATAAAAAAAGGAAGGAAGGATGGAGGGAAGGTGTGACGACCGCGCTAGCACCCAGGACACCCCAGAATCAGCCGGAGTCAGGATAAGCAAAAGTCCTTAGTCTCTATTTTCGGTCTTAGATGCAGGATTGAACAGGATGGAAGCAGAAGCTCCGCGACCACCTTCCCCCTCGTCTACGGCCAAGAGGACTCTGGCTCGCCTTACTCCACCCCCTAGTCCCTCCTACAATTCTCTGTATACACCAATCACTGAGCCAGCACGGATAGTGGGAAGGGCCATTGGCCAAGCATATGCCCATAGGGCACTGTCCAATCGGTACTTAGCCGTAAGGGCTTGGCTGCCAGTTTCAGCCCATTACAAGAGATGTTTGCAGAAAAGTGATGGTAAAGCAGAATACCCACCTTCTCAAAGGGAGATGATGCACTCAGCCTAAAGGAAAGACTCTTCCATTTTTGGAAATAGGCAGCAAGGAAGTCTGATTTCATTTTACGTATGTGGTATGACCATTTTCTTTCTCTTCTCTTTAGTTTGGGTGAGGGCCTCAGGAAATAGGGAACATAAAAGAGAGCTAATTGAAGGGAAAAGCTCAACTAAGGAGTTCCTCTTTGTTTTTACAGGCAATAGAGATCCCTGTTGCATGGGGGCGATCAGGTCTGCACATAAGGGAAAGTACTTTGGGGGCTGCAGGGAGAAAGAGCCAGCTGAGACCAATTAGGAAAGTCTTAGTTGTTGTTGCAAAGTACGCAAAGTCTTCTTAGGAACTGAACTAAAGTGGCGCCTTAGGTTCTGCCCTGGCCTAAAATTATCTCTGAGTTGCTGCCATCATTTACCTTCTTCCGGAAATGCCCTTGCCAAAGAGGCAGTTGCTTTACTCCTTCCTCAGTGATTTCCATTTCAGGCTCCACAAAAGCTGCTTGTGCCTCTTCAAGGTTCCTTCTCTTCTGGCTGAGCGCTGTGCCTCTGGCTTTTCTGGAAAAAATGAGGCCATTCAATGTGACATCCCTCTTTTCGTCCAATTTCTTCATCTCAGAACTCTGGTATCACCACCAGAAGGCCGACCATTGTACAGAGTTCACCCTTAGTCATTCCCACTGTCTACAATTTTGATCCATTTTTCTGCTAGCTGGCCCTGTCTCTGCTGCCTTCAAATATGCCCAAGGCCATCTCAAAAACAAAACCAATAAAAGCAAACCAAGGCCTCCCTGGGTTCCAGCTGTCATGTGCTGTCTGTTCTGTTCCCATCCAGAGTGCTTGAGAAAGTGGCCTTCCCTTGCTGCTTACACTGTCTTTCCGCCTCATTCCTGAATCCTTTGTCTTTGGAGTTTTGACCTTATTCTTCAGTTGAAAACGTTCTATCCAAAGTCACGAATGATACCTTACAGCCATTAAATTAAACTTAAAATGAGCCTACATTCTCACAGGGAGGACAGCAAGTGCATGGAAAACATGCATAAATACAGCATAAAGATCAAATTACTCAGTACTGATGAATCTAAAGTGGCACAAAGCGAATCACCAGTAGGGATCAGAAAGATGGGGGCAGCCGGATGATGCAGTAGACAGAGCCCCAGCCCCGGAGTTCAAATATGGTCTCAGACACTTAACACTTACTAGTTGTGTAACCCTGGATAAGTCACGTAATGTCAACTTCAAAAAAAAAAAGAGAAAAGAAAAGAAAAGAAAAGAAAAGGAAGAAATTTTCTTTCATGCACAAGATGAGTCCTAATTTACTGCTGAAGGAAAAGAGAAGCTTAATGGGGTACAAGCTGAGAGAGTTGTTATTCTGTGCAATGACTTGGAGAAGGCTATAGGATTTCATGAGTGAGTGTCAGGAAAAAAGGCCATTTGGCTGGATTGCAAAGTATGCCCAATAATACTGGAAAGTTATTTGGGGGACAGACTGTGTAGGGTTTTCAAGATTGAGAGTATCGCGGTGACCCTTTCAGACATGGAAGGCAAGAAGAGAGGATATAAGCATGTAAGTAGCAGTGGTCTTATAAGCACTTTGCAAATATCTCTTTTGATGCTCACAACAAGCCTGAAAAGTTGGTGCTGTTTTCACTCCTATTTTACAGTTGCGGAAACTGAGGCAAACAGAAGTAAGTGCCTGAGGTCAGATTGGATTTAGTTTTTTGAGGCCAGCTCCAGTATCCTATCCTCTGTGTGTCATCGCTAAATCATCTCAAGGGAAAGGTTAGGCGTCAGAGGAGAATTTTAGACGAGTTAGAGATGATAGCTCTGTGAAGATTCATGAAGAGAAATAGCAAAGAGGATGCACATTTCTCAGCATTTCTCAAAGACAACTTTATGTAAATTGCTCATGAGGGACCCATGTAGAAAGTTGGACGCATTAACCAGATCCCTAGGTGACCACAGTGTACTGGGATTACACTCAATTGAAAGGACATAACAAATGAGAGACTAAATAGCTAAATGCAAAAGAGTTGGTCTGTTGAAACAGAACATGTTCTAGTAACAGTAGAAAATGTCATCAAAGAAACTTCAACCATGAGAAAACTTACCAAAACTTTAGGACGCAGCCAAGACTCCTGAGGGGAAAGCGTATCTCTCTGTAAGAACTTTCCCCAACAAAAGAGAGAAAGAACAGGTTGGTGAACTGGGCACACGGTGGAATAAGTGTCAGACGTGCCAGCTCGGGGCAGCTAGATGGCACAGTGGGTAGAGCACCGGACCAGAAATCAGGAGGACCTGAACTCAAAGCCGGCTTCAGTTACTTAATACTTCTTGGCTGCGTGGGGCAAGTCACTTAACCCCAGTTGCCTCAGAAAGACAAATCACCCCCCCCAACTAACTCTATGTCAGAATAGCTCTCGCCAGCATGACCCCAATTATCGAGCTGGTTGTTTTTTGCGGGGGTGGGGAAATCTTGAAATATAGAGAAGTCAAATGACAATAAGAAGAGGAGAGCCAAATTGCCGGTACCAAAAAATGAATAAAAATAAATTTGTACATACAATATTCATAATATGTATGTGATACTCACACATATATGTGTGTGCACACAATCAGTACAGTTAGGCACAAGGTGCATAGAGAAATGTTTCCATCCACAATTTCTTAAAATATAATAGCGTCCATCCATTCCTCAACTGATGGGCCTCTTTCATTCCCGAATTCCATTCTTTGCAAAAAATGGCCATAAATGTTTTGTGTTCATCTGGGTCCTCTTTCTTCTATCTTTGATGTCTAGATTTGGTAGCAAGTATTACTAGATCAAAGGGTCTGCAGAGTTTAATCAAATGGGCTTCGGAGTTGTTTTATACAATGCCTGGACTTAAGAATTAACAATGGGCCTATTTTCCCACGGCCCTTCCAGTGTGTATTTTTCTTCTTTTGGTCCCCTTGGCCAATCTTCTGCTTCCCTTATAATTAATTGTACTTTCTCTGGTTTTGTTTGCACAGAGACCTTTAAGTTTTATGTGAACCTTTCTGGCTTGCACAAAGTTGTGTTGACTCTGTGTTGTGCTGACTTTTGAAGACAAGAAGGAAAACCAAATTGGCCATTCTCAAAAGTGAAAAGGGGGAATCCACAGCAAATAGGGAAACTGGATAATTGTTTCAAACTCTGTCATATACACATGCATTTACACACACACACACGCACACACACACGCCAATCAAACTGAGGCGGTAAATGATATCTACAAAATGTAAAAAATTAGAAGACAGAATGAGAAAAAGGAGATTGGAATAACCATGTTTGTTACAATTTAAGAATAAATTGTAACAAACATTTGAAAAACCAAGTAATTGCCTTTTTGCGTAAACTGTCCAATGATGTATTAAAATGGGTGTCTAGCTAGAGATGGTGTAAAAGGTTGTGAGATTTGCCCCTGGCATTGGTTATTCTTCTCTGTCTTTCACAGTAAAGCTCCTGCGTCCCCCAATACACTGGAGGCAGTCCAGGGGATGCTGTGCCTGGCCAACCTGCCGCCTGTGTCATCCTCGTCCCCAGCTTCCCGTGTTCAGGCCTGGTGGACGTCCGGGGAGTACAGCGGCAGGAGTGGCTCCCCTAGGGAAAAGGGTAGTGGCCCCCTGGCCAGCCAAGGGACTGGGAAGAAGAAGGCTGTCAAGCAGCTGGCCAGCGACAGCACCGAGAGTCAAGGAGGAGAGGTCAAAACACATAAGCTGGAGAACGTGGAAAACAGCGTCAACAAGAGCCTGGAAGACAGCTCCAAGGATAAGGAATAT
>NC_067404.1:633671-653671 GCF_016432865.1 Antechinus flavipes
AGAATGGTTGGATTCGTTCACAACTCCACCAACAATGCATTAGTGTCCCAGTTTTCCCGCATCCCCTCCAACATTCATCATTATTTTTTCCTGTCATCTTAGCCAATCTGACAGGTGTGTAGTGGTATCTCAGAGTTGTCTTAATTTGCATTTCTCTGATCAATAATGATTTGGAACACTCTTTCATATGAGTGGTAATAGTTTCAATCTCATCCTCTGAAAATTGTCTGTTCATATCCTTTGACCATTTATCAATTGGAGAATGGCTTGATTTCTTATAAATTTGAGTCAGTTCTGTATATATTTTGGAAATGAGGCCTTTATCAGAACCTTTAACTGTGAAAATGTTTTCCCAGTTTGTTGCTTCCCTTCTAATCTTGTTTGCATTAGTTTTATTTGTACAAAGGCTTTTTAATTTGATGTAATCGAAATTTTCTATTCTGTGATCAATAATGATTTGGAACACTCTTTCATATGAGTGGTAATAGTTTCAATCTCATCCTCTGAAAATTGTCTGTTCATATCCTTTGACCATTTATCAATTGGAGAATGGCTTGATTTCTTATAAATTTGAGTCAGTTCTCTATATATTTTGGAAATGAGGCCTTTATCAGAACCTTTAACTGTGAAAATGTTTTCCCAGTTTGTTGCTTCCCTTCTAATCTTGTTTGCATTAGTTTTATTTGTACAAAGGCTTTTTAATTTGATGTAATCGAAATTTTCTATTCTGTGATCAATAATGATTTGGAACACTCTTTCATATGAGTGGTAATAGTTTCAATCTCATCCTCTGAAAATTGTCTGTTCATATCCTTTGACCATTTATCAATTGAAACTCAGGTCTCTTTGTCAAAGAAATCCACTTCCATCAAAATATGTCATGTAAGTCTCGCCAGTCCGCTCTGTATTCATCCTGCTGGTCATTTCTTACAGAACAATAATATTCCGTTACATTCATATACCACAATTTACCCAGCCATTCTCCAATTGATGGGCATCCATTCATTTTCCAGTTTCTAGCCACTACAATCAGGGCTGCTACAAACATTTTGGCACATACAGGTCCCTTTCCCTTCTTTAGTATTTCTTTGGGATATAAGCCCAATAGAAACACTGCTGGATCAAAGGATATGCACATTTTGATAACTTTTGGGGCATAATTCCAGATTGCTCTCCAGAATGGTTGGATTCGTTCACAACTCCACCAACAATGCATTAGTGTCCCAGTTTTCCCGCATCCCCTCCAACATTCATCATTATTTTTTCCTGTCATCTTAGCCAATCTGACAGGTGTGTAGTGGTATCTCAGAGTTGTCTTAATTTGCATTTCTCTGATCAATAATGATTTGGAACACTCTTTCATATGAGTGGTAATAGTTTCAATCTCATCCTCTGAAAATTGTCTGTTCATATCCTTTGACCATTTATCAATTGGAGAATGGCTTGATTTCTTATAAATTTGAGTCAGTTCTGTATATATTTTGGAAATGAGGCCTTTATCAGAGCCTTTAACTGTGAAAATGTTTTCCCAGTTTGTTGCTTCCCTTCTAATCTTGTTTGCATTAGTTTTATTTGTACAAAGGCTTTTTAATTTGATGTAATCGAAATTTTCTATTCTGTGATCAATAATGGTCTCTAGTTCATCTTTGGTCACAAATTTCTTTCTCCTCCACAAGTCTGAGAGATAAACTATTCTATGTTCCTCTAATTTATTTATAATCTCGTTCTTTATGCCTAGGTCATAGACCCATTTTGATCTTATCTTGGTATATGGTGTTAAGTGTGGGTCCATGCCTAATTTCTGCCATACTAATTTCCAATTATCCCAGCAGTTTTTATCAAATAATGAATTCTTTTCCCAGAAGTTAGGGGCTTTGGGTTTGTCAAACACTAGATTGCTATAATTGACTATTCTGTCTTGTGAGCCTAGCCTTTTCCACTGATCCACTAATCTATTTCTTAGCCAATACCAAATGGTTTTGGTGACTGCTGCTTTATAATATAATTTTAGATCAGGTACAGCTAGGCCACCTTCATTTGATTTTTTTTTCATTAATTCCCTTGAGATTCTCGACTTTTTATTGTTCCATATGAATTTTGTTGTTATTTTTTCTAGATCAATAAAATATTTTCTTGGAAGTCTGATTGGTATAGCACTAAATAAATAGATTAGTTTAGGGAGTATTGTCATCTTTATTATGTTCGCTCGGCCGATCCAAGAGCACTTAATATTTTTCCAATTATTTAAGTCTGACTTTATTTGTGTGGAGACTTTTTTATAATTTTGCTCATATAGTTCCTGACTTTCCTTTGGTAGATAGATTCCCAAATATTTTATGGTATCAACAGTTATTCTGAATGGAATTTCTCTTTGTATCTCTTGCTGTTGGGTTTTGTTGGTGATGTATAAAAATGCTGAGGATTTATGGGGATTTATTTTGTAGCCAGCTACTTTGCTAAAATTATGAATTATTTCCAATAGCTTTTTGGTAGAATCTCTGGGGTTCTCTAGGTATACCATCATATCATCTGCAAAGAGTGATAGTTTGGTTTCCTCATTGCCTACTCTAATTCCTTTTATATCTTTCTCGACTCTTATTGCCGAGGCTAGTGTTTCTAATACGATATTAAATAATAATGGTGATAGTGGGCAACCTTGCTTCACTCCAGATCTTACTGGGAAAGGTTCCAGTTTTTCCCCATTGCATATGATGCTTACTGATGGTTTTAAATATATGCTCCTGACTATTTTAAGGAAAAGTCCATTTATTCCTATGCTCTCAAGTGTTTTTATTAGGAATGGGTGTTGGATTTTATCAAATGCTTTTTCTGCATCTATTGAGATGATCATGTGGTTTTTGTTTGTTTGGTTATTGATATAGTCAATTATGCTAATAGTTTTCCTAATATTGAACCAGCCCTGCATTCCTGGTATAAATCCTACTTGGTCATAGTGTATTATCCTGGTGACAATTTTCTGTAATCTTTTTGCTAATATTTTATTTAAGATTTTAGCATCAATATTCATTAGGGAGATTGGTCTATAATTTTCTTTCTCTGTTTTCAGCCTACCTGGTTTAGGTATCAGTACCATATCTGTGTCATAAAAGGAGTTTGGTAGGACTCCTTCAATCCCTATTTTTTCAAATAGTTTATATAACATTGGAGTTAATTGTTCTTTAAATGTTTGGTAGAATTCACATGTAAATCCATCTGGTCCTGGGGATTTTTTCTTAGGGAGTTGATTGATAGTTTGTTCTATTTCTTTTTCTGAGATGGGACTGTTAGGATATTTACTTCTTCCTCTGTTAGTTTGGGCAAGCTGTATTTTTGGAGGTATTTTTCTATTTCATTTAAGTTGTCGAATTTATTGGCATAAAGTTGGGCAAAGTAACTCCTAATTATTGCTCTAATTTCCTCTTCGTTAGTGGTGAGTTCTCCCTTTTCATTTTTAAGACTAACAATTTGATTTTCCTCTTTCCTTTTTTTAATCAGATTTACTAAGGGTTTGTCTATTTTGTTGGTTTTTTCATAGAACCAACTCTTAGTTTTATTAATCAATTCAATAGTTTTTTTACTTTCAATTTTATTGATCTCACCTTTTACTTTTAGAATTTCAAGTTTAGTGTTTGACTGGGGGTTTTTAATTTGTTCCTTTTCTAGCATTTTTAATTGCAAACCCAATTCATTGACCTTCTCTTTCTCTATTTTATACAAATAGGCCTCTAGAGATATGAAATTTCCCCTTATTACCGCTTTGGCTGCATCCCATACATTTTGGTATGATGTCTCATTATTATCGTTTTCTTGGGTGAAGTTATTAATTATGTCTATGATTTGCTGTTTTACCCAATCATTCTTTAGTATGAGATTATTTACTGCACATTCTTTTGAGATACCTCCTAATACTGGTCTTCAATCCCAACCTTCAGGGGTGTCCCTTTTGAACGTCAACATCATGACCAGAGATGATTGCAGAAAAGTGATGGTGAAAGAACACCCACCGCAATTAGTTTTTTTCTTCCTTCCTTCCTTCCGTCCCTCATTATAGCCTTCATTCCTCCTTCCATCATACCTTCCTTCTTTCTTCTTTGCTCCCTTCATTCCCTCCATTTTTCCTGCCTTTCTTCATACTCTCTTTCCTTCCTTCCTTTCTTCTCTTCCTTTCTTAATTTCTAAATTTTTCTTTTTTTCTTTCTTAATTATTCCTTTCCTCCATCCTTTCTTTTCTTTCTTCATTGTTTCATTTTTGCCTCCTTCCTTCCATTTTTTCCTTCCTTCCTTCTTTCTATCTTTCTCTTTTTCCTCTTTTCGTTCCTTACTTGCTTTCTTCCTTACATCCTTTCTTTTCTTCCTTCCTCCTTTCCTTCCATCCTACTCTTCCTGCTAGGTTTCTTCATTACTCCTTCTCTCCTTCCTTCTTTCTTTCCTTCCTTTGTTTTTTCCTTCATTTTTTTTCCTTCCTGCTTTCCCACCTTCCTTCTTTTTTTCCTTTTTTGCTTGCTTCCTTCCTACCTAAACTTCCTCCATTTTTCCTAACTTTTCTCCCTAACTGCCTTCCTTCTTTCCTTCCTTTTTACTTTCTTTCCTTCTTCCTTTTTTCCTTCCTTCCTCCTTCCTTCCTTCCTTCCTTCCTTCCTTCTTTCTTTCCTTCCTTTCCTTCCTTTCCTTCCTTCCCTTCTCCCTTCCTCTTTCATTCTTTCCATCCTTCTTCCTTTCTTCCTTTTTTCCTTCCTTCTTTTTTTCTGCTTTTCTTCCTTAGTTCTCTTCCTGCTATATTTCTTCTTTGCCTCCTCTCTCCCTTTCCTTCCTTTTTACTTTCTTTCCTTTCTTCCTTCTTTCCTTCCATCCTTCTTCCGTTCCTGCTACATCCCTCTTTCACTCCCTTGAACCTTCCTTCCTTCCTACCTAATCTCTTTCCTCTTTTCTCCCTTCTTTGCTTTCCTTCCTTTCCCTGTTTTCCTTCATTGTTCCTTCTTTCCTTCTCTTTCTGCTTCCTTCTTTGCCTTTTCTTTTCTTTCAGTCTTTCCTTTTTTTCTTCCTTCCCTCCATCTTTATGGGCTTTCTTTTCTTCTTCCAGCATATCCTCTGTCTTCCTTTCTTTTTTCCTTCTTCTTTCCTTCTTCCTTCCTTCCTTCTTTCCTTCATTCTCCCCTTTTTCCTTCCTTCTTTTCTTCCTTCCTTCCTACCTTCCTTCCCTCATTTGTTTTTTTATTTCATTTTTCTTTCCTTTCCTTCCAACTTTTTTCCATTCTTCCTTCCTGTTTTCCTTTCTTCCTTTTTTCCTTCCTTCCTTCTTTCCTTCCTTTTATTCTCTTCCTGCTCCCTTTCTTCATTACGCCTTCCCTCCATACTGCCTTCCTTTTTTCCTTTCTTTCATACCCTCTGTCTATTCTTCTTTCCAAGGAAGAAAAAAGGAAGTATTGAAGAAAGGGGAAAATCAAAGAAGGGAGCAGAAAGAGAAGGAAGGAAGGATGAAAGGGAAGGAAGGACGAATAGAAGGAAGGAATGAGGATAGGAAAAAGGGAGAGAAGTAGGGCAGAAGAAGAAAGGTTAGGAAAGAAGGAAGGAATGGAAGATGGAAGGAAGGAACGAGGGAAGGAAGGGAAGAAATAAGAAACAAAAAGAAAGGAAGGAAAAATGGATGGAAGGAGGGAGGGAAGTTAAGAATGAAGAGACTAACGAAGGAAGAAAGGAAAAAAGTACCAAAAAAGGAAAGAAGTAAGAACAGAAAGGAAGAAGGGAAGAAAGGACAGAGGGTATGAATGAAGGAAAAAAGGATGGAAGGAAGGAAGGCATGAAGGAAGCAATAAAAAAAGGAAGGAAGGATGGAGGGAAGGTGTGACGACCGCGCTAGCACCCAGGACACCCCAGAATCAGCCGGAGTCAGGATAAGCAAAAGTCCTTAGTCTCTATTTTCGGTCTTAGATGCAGGATTGAACAGGATGGAAGCAGAAGCTCCGCGACCACCTTCCCCCTCGTCTACGGCCAAGAGGACTCTGGCTCGCCTTACTCCACCCCCTAGTCCCTCCTACAATTCTCTGTATACACCAATCACTGAGCCAGCACGGATAGTGGGAAGGGCCATTGGCCAAGCATATGCCCATAGGGCACTGTCCAATCGGTACTTAGCCGTAAGGGCTTGGCTGCCAGTTTCAGCCCATTACAAGAGATGTTTGCAGAAAAGTGATGGTAAAGCAGAATACCCACCTTCTCAAAGGGAGATGATGCACTCAGCCTAAAGGAAAGACTCTTCCATTTTTGGAAATAGGCAGCAAGGAAGTCTGATTTCATTTTACGTATGTGGTATGACCATTTTCTTTCTCTTCTCTTTAGTTTGGGTGAGGGCCTCAGGAAATAGGGAACATAAAAGAGAGCTAATTGAAGGGAAAAGCTCAACTAAGGAGTTCCTCTTTGTTTTTACAGGCAATAGAGATCCCTGTTGCATGGGGGCGATCAGGTCTGCACATAAGGGAAAGTACTTTGGGGGCTGCAGGGAGAAAGAGCCAGCTGAGACCAATTAGGAAAGTCTTAGTTGTTGTTGCAAAGTACGCAAAGTCTTCTTAGGAACTGAACTAAAGTGGCGCCTTAGGTTCTGCCCTGGCCTAAAATTATCTCTGAGTTGCTGCCATCATTTACCTTCTTCCGGAAATGCCCTTGCCAAAGAGGCAGTTGCTTTACTCCTTCCTCAGTGATTTCCATTTCAGGCTCCACAAAAGCTGCTTGTGCCTCTTCAAGGTTCCTTCTCTTCTGGCTGAGCGCTGTGCCTCTGGCTTTTCTGGAAAAAATGAGGCCATTCAATGTGACATCCCTCTTTTCGTCCAATTTCTTCATCTCAGAACTCTGGTATCACCACCAGAAGGCCGACCATTGTACAGAGTTCACCCTTAGTCATTCCCACTGTCTACAATTTTGATCCATTTTTCTGCTAGCTGGCCCTGTCTCTGCTGCCTTCAAATATGCCCAAGGCCATCTCAAAAACAAAACCAATAAAAGCAAACCAAGGCTTCCCTGGGTTCCAGCTGTCATGTGCTGTCTGTTCTGTTCCCATCCAGAGTGCTTGAGAAAGTGGCCTTCCCTTGCTGCTTACACTGTCTTTCCGCCTCATTCCTGAATCCTTTGTCTTTGGAGTTTTGACCTTATTCTTCAGTTGAAAACGTTCTAGCCAAAGTCACGAATGATACCTTACAGCCATTAAATTAAACTTAAAATGAGCCTACATTCTCACAGGGAGGACAGCAAGTGCATGGAAAACATGCATAAATACAGCATAAAGATCAAATTACTCTGTACTGATGAATCTAAAGTGGCACAAAGCGAATCACCAGTAGGGATCAGAAAGATGGGGGCAGCCGGATGATGCAGTAGACAGAGCCCCAGCCCCGGAGTTCAAATATGGTCTCAGACACTTAACACTTACTAGTTGTGTAACCCTGGATAAGTCACGTAATGTCAACTTCAAAAAAAAAAAAGAGAGAAAAGAAAAGGAAGAAATTTTCTTTCATGCACAAGATGAGTCCTAATTTGCTGCTGAAGGAAAAGAGAATCTTTATGGGGTACAAGCTGAGCGAGTTGTTATTCTGTGCAATGACTTGGAGAAGGCTATAGGATTTCATGAGTGAGTGTCAGGAAAAAAGGCCGTTTGGCTGGATTGCAAAGTATGCCCAATAATACTGGAAAGTTATTTGGGGGACAGACTGTGTAGGGTTTTCAAGATTGAGAGTATCGCGGTGACCCTTTCAGACATGGGAGGCAAGGAGATTGAGAATATAAGCATGTAAGTAGCAGTGGTCTTATAAGCACTTTGCAAATATCTCTTTTGATGCTCACAACAAGCCTGAAAAGTTGGTGCTGTTTTCACTCCTATTTTACAGTTGCGGAAACTGAGGCAAACAGAAGTAAGTGCCTGAGGTCAGATTGGATTTAGTTTTTTGAGGCCAGCTCCAGTATCCTATCCTCTGTGTGTCATCGCTAAATCATCTCAAGGGAAAGGTTAGGCGTCAGAGGAGAATTTTAGACGAGTTAGAGATGATAGCTCTGTGAAGATTCATGAAGAGAAATAGCAAAGAGGATGCACATTTCTCAGCATTTCTCAAAGACAACTTTATGTAAATTGCTCATGAGGGACCCATGTAGAAAGTTGGACGCATTAACCAGATCCCTAGGTGACCACAGTGTACTGGGATTACACTCAATTGAAAGGACATAACAAATGAGAGACTAAATAGCTAAATGCAAAAGAGTTGGTCTGTTGAAACAGAACATGTTCTAGTAACAGTAGAAAATGTCATCAAAGAAACTTCAACCATGAGAAAACTTACCAAAACTTTAGGACGCAGCCAAGACTCCTGAGGGGAAAGCGTATCTCTCTGTAAGAACTTTCCCCAACAAAAGAGAGAAAGAACAGGTTGGTGAACTGGGCACACGGTGGAATAAGTGTCAGACGTGCCAGCTCGGGGCAGCTAGATGGCACAGTGGGTAGAGCACCGGACCAGAAATCAGGAGGACCTGAACTCAAAGCCGGCTTCAGTTACTTAATACTTCTTGGCTGCGTGGGGCAAGTCACTTAACCCCAGTTGCCTCAGAAAGACAAATCACCCCCCCCAACTAACTCTATGTCAGAATAGCTCTCGCCAGCATGACCCCAATTATCGAGCTGGTTGTTTTTTGCGGGGGTGGGGAAATCTTGAAATATAGAGAAGTCAAATGACAATAAGAAGAGGAGAGCCAAATTGCCGGTACCAAAAAATGAATAAAAATAAATTTGTACATACAATATTCATAATATGTATGTGATACTCACACATATATGTGTGTGCACACAATCAGTACAGTTAGGCACAAGGTGCATAGAGAAATGTTTCCATCCACAATTTCTTAAAATATAATAGCGTCCATCCATTCCTCAACTGATGGGCCTCTTTCATTCCCGAATTCCATTCTTTGCAAAAAATGGCCATAAATGTTTTGTGTTCATCTGGGTCCTCTTTCTTCTATCTTTGATGTCTAGATTTGGTAGCAAGTATTACTAGATCAAAGGGTCTGCAGAGTTTAATCAAATGGGCTTCGGAGTTGTTTTATACAATGCCTGGACTACCGGTTAAGAATTAACAATGGGCCTATTTTCCCACGGCCCTTCCAGTGTGTATTTTTCTTCTTTTGGTCCCCTTGGCCAATCTTCTGCTTCCCTTATAATTAATTGTACTTTCTCTGGTTTTGTTTGCACAGAGACCTTTAAGTTTTATGTGAACCTTTCTGGCTTGCACAAAGTTGTGTTGACTCTGTGTTGTGCTGACTTTTGAAGACAAGAAGGAAAACCAAATTGGCCATTCTCAAAAGTGAAAAGGGGGAATCCACAGCAAATAGGGAAACTGGATAATTGTTTCAAACTCTGTCATATACACATGCATTTACACACACACACACGCACACACACACGCCAATCAAACTGAGGCGGTAAATGATATCTACAAAATGTAAAAAATTAGAAGACAGAATGAGAAAAAGGAGATTGGAATAACCATGTTTGTTACAATTTAAGAATAAATTGTAACAAACATTTGAAAAACCAAGTAATTGCCTTTTTGCGTAAACTGTCCAATGATGTATTAAAATGGGTGTCTAGCTAGAGATGGTGTAAAAGGTTGTGAGATTTGCCCCTGGCATTGGTTATTCTTCTCTGTCTTTCACAGTAAAGCTCCTGCGTCCCCCAATACACTGGAGGCAGTCCAGGGGATGCTGTGCCTGGCCAACCTGCCGCCTGTGTCATCCTCGTCCCCAGCTTCCCATGTTCAGGCCTGGTGGACGTCCGGGGAGTACAGCGGCAGGAGTGGCTCCCCTAGGGAAAAGGGTAGTGGCCCCCTGGCCAGCCAAGGGACTGGGAAGAAGAAGGCTGTCAAGCAGCTGGCCAGCGACAGCACCGAGAGTCAAGGAGGAGAGGTCAAAACACATAAGCTGGAGAACGTGGAAAACAGCGTCAACAAGAGCCTGGAAGACAGCTCCAAGGATAAGGAATATAGTAAGGGTTGTGTCCTTTACCCTCCCCAGAGCAGGCAGGGGCCACGCTCGGTGAGGGAAGCGGAGTCCCTCCCAGGGACTGCTGGCGTCCCACCCGTGGCAGAGCCCTCCGGGCATGTCTGGGTCTGAGCGGCCACAGTCGGGCCCGTAACTGGAGACTAACATAGGAACGTCCTTTGGGTCCTGTTCAAGGACAGCCACCAGCCCGTTCTTGCTGAGTTCTTCCTCTCCCATTACTGAGTACTGCTAGCTAGTCCAGTGCTATTTCAGGTCACCTTCTTTGAACTAACAAGACAAATGTAGGAAAACAAACATAGCTCCATTGGTTAAAGACGCAGTTTTAGGCTTGAGCGGGTCTTTTGTCAGTTTTACAGTTAGCAGCTGCAGGGAGGTTTGGCAGCGTCCCATCTTGGGTGCTTCCCTGCAGGGCAAGCGTGTGTTTGCACCTCTGAGAGTGATTTGTAAGTCTGTATTTTTTCCCTGCAGGGATAGGTTCTGTTCGGGTAAAAAAAAAAAAAAGTACGTGGCTGTTTGAGCTTTAAATATTTTTTTAGAAAATTGTTTTGCGCTGAGATCACTAAATTAGTCATTTTCTGTGATCACGTTAGCCTTGTAGAGAGTGTGTGTGTGCGTGCGCGGGTGGGTTAGGGAGTCACAGTATATTTGAATATGCCTGTGCCTAGCTAGTAATCAAGAGTTAATTTCCCTCTGTGGCAGTCTTCCTAGAATCAGATGAGGATGATTTTGTTTCAGAATTAAAAGCAAAGAAGAAGAAGAAGAGTGCAAATGATGCTCCATGGATTCCTAAAGGTAATTTAGTGGGTTGTCTCCAGTTTCTTCATCATAGACCAAGGAGAGTTTTGGGGACTATGGATCATAAGCAGGCCATTTCTTTATGCCACACTTTCGGCATGCATGAGTGTTTTAGGATACATGGGGGGTATGGAAGGAAATCATTGAAAAGGAGGAAGTGTTTGAGTTGCGCCTGAAAGCTTGGACTCCCAGTAGTGTTCCTGGGGCAAAACCCTTCTTAACTCTCTTGACTGTACACGTTACTTGCCAAAATTCCCTGCGGACTAAAAGGGAGGCAGCATCAATCTGAAGGTTAGCGTAAGACAGGATAAGTACCGGCCTCGGAGGGGCCTGAGTTCAGATTTGACTGCAGATACTTAGTAGCTATGGGACCTATGGGACCTCACTAGTTAATGTGGACCCTGTTGCCTCCCCAAAAAGGGACATGGAAATAAGGCAGTAGAATCTTACTGTTATCCTTTTCAGTCTTACTGGTGACAAATTAAGTATGACCAAGGTGACATTGCCTTTAAAGCCCTGCAGAAAATTGATTTATTTTATAGGATTCACTCACTCTGCTGATACCAGTAGAGGCTAAGTATTTACTCAAGGTCACACAAAAAGCTAGTGACTGGCTGAGGAGAGATCGAAAATCAGATCTTTCACAGTTACACGATGTCAGGCTTTGTTTTCTGTTCTTACCTTGTAAGTTGTTTTCTTTTCCTTTTGGAGTGGGGTGGGATGGCAGTCAGGGTTAAGGGACTTGCCCAGGATCACACGGCTAGTAAGTCCCTGAGGCTGGATTTGGATCCCACTTCTTCCCATCCCAAGGCCAGTGCTGTTATCACTGTGCCACCTAGCTGCCCCTTTTCAGTCATTTTCTATGTTGTTTTCCAAGCCCTAATCTTATTCCCCCTTCTGGATCATTTCATACAAAACTTCCTCTTTTTCTGAACTCTTTACAGTTGTTATTTTTATGGTGTTAAATAATTAGTCACTTCCCAGGCAATGGGAAGTTTCTTTCTTTTCCCTTCTTTGTTTCCACAAAAAGTAGCAGCGTTTTATACACACACACACATTCATAATACATATTACATTATATGTAGTATACATCATGTATGTAATATATACATGCATGTCTACATATATACACATTATATATTATATCATAATATTACCATTGAGAATTTAACAAAAGAGCAAACTGAAGCAGACTGGCTCCACACAGGATAACTATGTTACCTGTCAGTACATTCCTTTAAGGCATAAGATCCTTCTGAGAAAGAGGGCAGTTGCCCTTATATACATTTTGCTGCATTCTGAACTAAGTTCAAAGCGGTTACAGAAAAAAAATTGGTTGCTTGTAAATTGGATCAGTTGCTTGTAAAAATGATACAGAATCAGTATTAGTCTCAGTATATTCATGTAAGGAAATTCAGTGGTTAGAGATGGGAAACAGTGGCAACCTTTGGTGATGCAGAAGCAAAAGCGGTATTTTCATCAGTGCTCCAACAACAGGATAGGAAAAAAATAATTCCGGAAGTGGAAGAGCCAAAAATGGAATCAAGAGACAAAATGTCTGTCAATTAAACATACAGCAAATATTTATTAATTAGGGGAAAGCGAGGCACTTCAGTCCAACTCACTTGCAAGTTATGGCATCACTTCCCTGAGGCTGGGGTCGTCTTCAAGAATGAAGGAACAACCACAACCACACTGAATCAATGCGTCCTAGTCGTTGTGCTCGGTGCTAGGGACGTAGTACCAACAATCAACCCTAACCATGCAGTGTTCTTGTTCTGTTTTATAATATAATCGTTCTCTGGGAGCAGGTTTCTTGGGCAGGTTTCTGGAGGCAGCCTTAGTGTCAGTTCAGAGTAATAGTCCCTCCACATGCTCCCAGCTGATAAAATCCAGACGTTTATTTCTTACCTCTCCTTGGGCCCGGTTAGCTTTCTTTGAGGCCTCTCTCCCTCCTTGGTTCCAAGAGTTCTTGCAGCTTGTCCTTTGCCTCTGCTTTCTTCAGCCTCCAGCCAGCACAAAGGCGGAAGATGGAATGAATCTGACTCCCCCTCTGAGAGTGGGCTTGTGTATCTCCCAGAGTGCTCTCTGGCCCTAAGAGCTTCTTGCTTGTATGAGCTCTCTAAAGGTGTTTCTATCAGGTCCTTGTTTCACGTTCTGGCCCACAACATCTCCTTGTAAGATCAGCTCAATCATATTGAACCATGCTAAACTAGATAATGATTGTCTATCAATTCTAATGACTTAACAGCTTGTAAGGATTCTCACCTAACCATAAGGAGCTTGTGTCCTAAGAAGAATAAATAAGATGATTCAGTTACTCTCTGCTGGGAAGAGAATTCGCCAGTCAGTCGAAACCCCGGAAAGAGTTTACTTGGCATGTTCTCTCTGAGCAGCATCTTTTTTTCCCTTGGGTGCAGGTAGCATTTTCTCTTTTTTTTCTTTATTATAGCTTTTTATTTCCAAGATATATGCACGGGTAATTTTTCAGCATTGACAGTTGCAAAACCTTTTGTTGCAATGTCCCCCTCCTTCCTCCTTCCCCTCCCCCCATGGCAGGTTGACCAATACATGTTAAACAGGTTAAAGTGTAAATTAAATACAACATAAGTATGCATGCCCGAACGGGTATTTTGCTGTACAGAGAGAATGGGATGCTGAAATAGTGTACCATTAGCCTGTGAAGGAAATCAAAAATGCAGGCGGACCAAAATAGAGAGATGGGAATTCAATGTAATGGCTCTTAGTCGTCTCCCAGAGTTCTTTCTCTGGGCGTAGCTGGTTCAGTTCATTACTGCTCCATGGAACTGATTGGGTTCATCTCATTGCTGGAGATGGCCGCGTCCATCAGAATTGGTCATCCTATAGTATTGTTGTTGACGCATATAGTGAAGTATATAACGAAACGTCCTGCTCATTTCACTCGGCATCAGTTCATGTTAGTCTCTCCAAGCCTCTCTGTATTCATTCCTTACAGAACAATAACATTCCATGACATTCATGTACCACAACTTCCCCAGCCATTCTCCCATTGATGGGCATCCCTTCATTCTCCAGTTTCTGGCCACCACAAACAGGGCGGCCTCAACCATTTTGGCACATCCAGGTTCCTTTCCCTTCTTTAAGATCTCCTAGGGATATGAGCCCAGTAGTTATGCTGTTAAATGAAAAGGGGATGCACAGTTTGATAACTTTTTGAGCATTGCCCCAAATTGCTCCCCAGAATAGTTGGATTTGTTCTCTGTGCATGGTACTTTAACGATAAGTTGTTTTAAATAGCACACGAGCATTTTCCTCCATTTTAAAGTTTCATGATATCTGCGACAATTGTAACTTGAGAACATTTGTAGTTTCTGCCGGAGGGAAAAAACCACAGTTCTTAAAAAAATACCATTGAGATCTGGGGCCGCCAGGACTTTAAGAGGCCCGACCCTAGATAGTGATCCTCTCATCTCTGACTCTCTTGTTCATAGCCCAAGGGGTCCCAAGCCTCCCAAAGTCAGCTAGAGAAGGAACCATCGCATCTTCCATGGATTCGAGAATGGCTGGCACAGCTACAAAGTTATCCCAACAGGTAGGTGAGTTGTCTGCTTTTCAGTGGCAGAAGGCCTTTTGAACCCGGATGGCAAACCATCCTGAAGGAGTGCCAAGAATTATCCAACTGGTGATTAAGCAGTTACCAGGCTCTGGGCTAGACCCTGGGAGATTAAAATAGACTGAAAAAAGAAGACAGTGCGGCCATCAAATATCCTCATGGGAACCCACGTGACGTGTTTTCCACGGGATAATGTTGGAGCAAAAGAATAAGAGCTGAGGACATCCAGAAAGTCCTTATCCCAGAGGGGCAGTTTGAGCAGAGCTTTAGGATTTCTAAGTTGCTCCGAGTCAGAGAAAATATAGTCCACACACGGCTGAAGATCTGGAAGTAGGAGATGGAATGGGGAGTGTGAGGAAGAGCAAGGAGTTTTATTTGATTGTGTAGTCAGAATATGCGGTGGAGTAACAGGCTAGATATAGTAAAAGGGACGGAGCAGATAGGAACGAGGGGCTTCTAATACGGAAAGAAGGAACGTACAGTTGACTCTAGAGGCATCCAGGTTCGAGTGCGGGATCTACACTCAGTGACCCTAGGCAGGTCACTTAACCCCTGCCTCAGTTTCCTCATCTGGAACTGTGAGGATAAAATGAACTGATATTTGTAAAGCATTTTGCAGATTTCCAAACACTCTGTAAATGCCATGATTGTGGATTATTTTGTGTTACATTTTAGTATTACTTAAACATTGGATTGTGTTTATTCTCAGTGTTGTTCAGTTGTTTTAGTTCTGAAACCCCACATTTGGGATTTTCTGGCAGAGATACTGGAGTATTTCCTTTGCCGCCTTTATGTTACAGAAGGGGGAAACTGAGGCAAAGGGATTAAGTGACGTGCCCAGGGTCACACAGCCAGTTAAGTGTCTGAGGCCAGATTTGAACTCTGCAAGAGGCTCCTTCCTGACTCCGTGCTTGGCCCTATTTGCCATCAGTAGTAATAATTATGAAAAGGAGCCAGTGGTGACTAATGAGGCAGGGACTGACATCTCTGGGGAAGATGGACTGCAGAAGGGAGAAGCCAGTTTTGCAGTAGTCCAGGCAAGACATGACAAGCACATCCTAAGTCACAAAGACGAGCCAGTTGATAGTAGGGTCTTAAGAAATAGAGTAGGGGAGGGATCCTACTTGAAAGTCATCATCTTGAAAAGCCAAAAAATTGTCCCTTTGAGTCATTTAACTGGAGCTACATGTAGCCAGTTGCCCTACATCAATGCCCAACATTTCAAACAATGTCCTGGAGACATCTCAGTGTCTCAAAGAGAGTAGTAATTATCTTTTCTTCAAATCCTTACAACTTTCTCTGTTTTTTCCCAGGGTCCCAGGCCTATAGCGTCAACATTTATCTTTAACTCATGACTCTCCCTCATTCATTCCACCCCACACCTCTCATCAGCTAATTGTGTGATTTCTATCTTCACAACACCTCTCCTGTTGTAAACCCCTTGCCTCTTCTCAGAGCTACAACTTGGGCAGACCCTCATCATCTCTTGCCTTCTAAATGAACTCAGCTCTCTACAGTGATCCAAGTGATTTTCCTTAAACGTAACCCAGCCATGTGACTCCCTTTCTCAATTCCAGGGGCATTTCATTGTTTCAGGAATAAAGCAGACTCTTTTGTTTAGCTTTTAAAGCACTTTCCAACCTCGCGCAATCCGATTTTTCCCCAGTGACTGCTCCATGCTCTGCCACTCAGGGAAGCCTACTTTTTCTATGCCGCACAGACAATACGCCAGCTCTCCTCCCATACCAACTTAGAGGTGACGCCTTTGTCTAACCCCTCAGCTGCTATTGCCCTTCCTTTCAAACTATCTTGCATTTATTATTCGTCTTTACTTTCTTCCTATTCTGTGTGCATTTGTTTTACTTCCTGTTGGGAACATATGCTGGGTAGTTTTCCTTACTGAATTTACATCGCTGGCATCTAGAGTGGGCATCTGGCATATGTTAAGTTTTTAACAAGTGCTTTTTGATTGACAAAGTGGTGGCTTGTGAGAGTAGAAAATGGGGGAGGTATGCAAAATGGGGGAGTTCCATAGAACCTGCAAAACCAGAAATCCAGTTTCAGGGCTGGTGGGAGGGAAAAGGGTAACAGAGATTCCTGGACTCTGAGTAAGCCGAGTACGTGACAGCCCACTGATGGCATGGAAGTCAAGGGGGAAGGCTGGAAATGGTGAGATCTCTCTCATCCATGTTTCCGTATTTGTGAACCAGCAGGGAGTATTCTTACACCTTGTTCTAGAAGAAGTCCAAAAGCAATAAGGCGCATGTACATAAAGGCCCAATAGTCTAATAGCATTGGAGGTCCTTGGATTAGAGTGCCACCCTGCATGATCTCTTTAGAGAGGGGCTTCCTTTCCACCTAGTTTGCATTTCACGTACCCTTGATGTGAAGACCGAGTTAGCACCCTGCATACCCCCGAATCAGCCCGAGTCAGGCTAGGCAAAAGTCCTTAGTCTTTATCCTTGGTCTTTGGGGCTAGAAGTGAAGGGGATGGACGCAGGATGTCCACGGCCTCTCCTCTGCGGCTCCCGCCCAGAGAGCGACCCTGGCTCGTCTTACTCGACCCCCTCGTCCCTCCTGCATTCTCTGCATACACCCATTATTGAGCCAGCACAGAAGAGTGGGAAGGAGCATTCCCCAAGCACATGCCCATGGAGGATTGTCCAATAGGGAATTAGCCTCATGTGCTTGAACCGACCTCAGTGCGAGCACACGAGCTCTCTACACCTCGAAGTCTTAGGAAAGAAAATGCTTACAGAGGGTCAGGGTCAGGGTCTGGAGCAGTTTTCTTCAAGAACAGCAGTGACCTCCAGCTTACCAGCCCAGGGCTGTCATGGCTGTGCCTCCTCTTCTTAAACAGCAACACTTTTCGGGCAGCCTCGCTGATCATGAATACACTGGGCTCAGCCCAAGAGCTTTGGGATGCCTCAGGTGAACCAAGGAGTTACCCCATTGGCCCCTGGTATCTTCCTGTCACAGCAGCACTCCTCCGCCAACTCTCCTGGGGACCGGGTGGCACAAGGTAGGCCACAAGGTAATTGTTCCTGCCTCTTAACACAGAACAGAGCGTGGGGAGTTGACCCGCCTTGGGCTTTAAGCATCATTTCATCCAGTTCCTTGGTTCCATAGGAAAGGCAGGCCCGTAATGTCAGGGCCACATCAGTGCCAAGAGCTGAATCTAGGTCTTCTGACTCGCAGGCCAGTGCTCTTCTGGGATCAGAACCTGGGTGGACAATAAGAAGAGTTCACTCCCACAATTGGGGAAAAGTTCACTCCCACAATTGGGGAAAAAACCAATTGCCCCCAAATATACGAGGACAAGTGGTCCTGCTGTAGCCCTAGGGGTAGTTAAGGGCATATAGAGTGCTGGACCCTAACTCAGCCCCAGTTCAAATCAAGCCTTCCGATGCTAGCAGTGTGACACAGGCAGGGAGGCCACTTAACCCTTTTTGCCTCAGTTTCCCTCATCTGTAAAATGACTTAGTAAAGGCAGTGGCAAACCACTCCAATATCTCTGTGAGGAAAACTCCAAATGAGGTCACAGAGAGACAGAAATGACCGAAACTGCAGAAGAACAGAACGGAATCACTCCTTAGGAATTCTTTCTATTGCATCCCAAGTAAGTGGTAATTATGCTCTTGCATAAATACATTAATTACAGTATTACAGCAGTGTGAGCCATAAGAAGAAAACAAACTAGGAATGGGGTCACCGGGAGGTGATTAACCAAGTGAAGTCAACCATTTTGGTGGCTGGGCTTTCTGTTTATTTTTCCCTGCATCATGATTTTCTGAGTGATTTCTGGCTTCCGTGATCAACATTTTCACCCTTGGTTATATCCTATACATCCCAGTGATTCTAATCCCCACGCCGTCCAAATCCTATTTCCCACCCTCACTTCCCAGTTCCTTACTCCTCCCTCTTGTTACCTCATGCCAAGGCTCCAACCAAATTGTAACCACTGCTCCTACTGGGCCTCATGGAAAGCCTTTTCCTGAGATAAGGAACTTGCCTTCATCCTGGATCTTTTCCTCGCTCAACCTTTCCATCTTCTTGCAATCACCACAACCTGTCCCGCTCTCCCCGATGACGCAGCTTTTCCCACCACTCTTTCCAGCCCTGGCTGCACCAACAATTATTCTCCTTGGCTCACAAGTCTCTCCCTCTTCCATCTATCTTCCATTCAGCTACCAAAGTGATTTCCCCAACCTATGGGACTGGCTTTGTCACCCCTGACTCGGTAAATGGCAGGAGCTCCTCTCGTTTCCAGCATCAAATACAAAACCCGCTCTGTGACGGCCAAAGCCCTTCATGATCTAGTCGTTCTTCCCCTCCCCTCTTGCCCCAACCTTTGCCGCTCCCCCCCTGCCCCCATTCGGGCCTCTACTTACTCTCTGCTGTTCACACTAAGTTTCCAGTGCCCTTGGCCTCCTGACAATATTCTCCCTCTCTCAATTCTAGGCGATTCTCCGGCCAGCCCACTTGCCTAGCATGCTTTTCTTCCTGGTCTCGGCCTACGAGCTTCCCTAACTTCCTTCACATCCCAACTAAAATCTCATCTTCTGCATCTTAGCAACCCTTCTTCATTCCTGGCAATCTTTTATTTTGGGGGGCGTGGTAATAGTATTTCTATGCACATAGTTGTTTTGTTATTTTCCCCTTTAAACTGTATGCTCCTTGAGGGCAGGACACCTTCCCTTTTGCTTGGTTTTGTACCCCCAGAGTGTAACCAGTTAAATGGTAAGTTGAAAACAACTGGATGATCCTGAAGGTCCTTTCAGAGCCATGGGTGTACGGATTGTAGGAGAACTTCATGGAGAGGGGACTTGGAACAGGAGCTGAAGTGAATGGAAAACTTTCGGGAAAAGGGTCACATTTCAGGCAGAGAAACAGATGATAGGAAAAGTTTGGAAGGATGGACAATCAGACACAGAGAAAAACAGGATGAAAGCATTCGGGTGTAGAGAGCATATCTGCTCCCACAAACAGCCTCTCAAACCCAAAATACCTTTAGAAAGAAAGATTTGTTAGGTAAGAAAAAGAAGGTGTGGTCCTTTCCCAGCCTATTTGATGCTACTCAGGGTTCAGACAAGGGTGCCATGAACACCGTACATTTTACTGAGAGGACAACTCAACCAAAACATAAGAGAATCCAAAACACAAATAGGTTTATGACTAGTCCTGGGTAGGAAAATCCACATGATGAATTTTTTGAGAGAACCCCCAATTCCCGAATTCCTAGAGAATACTCTCTCTAGGATGAGGTGACTAGGTAAGGACAGTCCAGTGAAGTTAGACTGAGATTTTCCCACAATGGAACAATAGATGACAGATTGAAATAAATGATGCTATTCGATATAGAGATGAGAGAGAAACAGATGAGATGGGCAACTTAAATCTGTCCGTCCCTTCTTTCTTCCTCTTTTCTCCTTTGACGTCACTCACTCTGTCATCTGTGTCTTCCATCATTCATTTCTGTTCCTTCCTCCGGGCGAGCGGCCCAAGAAAGGGCTGGCTACGGCAAAGCAGCGCCTTGGCCGTGTTTTGAAAATCCCTAGGAATGGAAAAGTTCTTC
>NC_067404.1:656171-665222 GCF_016432865.1 Antechinus flavipes
CCATTCCTTCCTTCCTTCCTTCCTTCCCTTCTTCCTTCCTTCCTTCCATTTCTTCCTTTCCTTCTTTCCTTCCTTCCTTCCTTCCTTCCTTCCTTCTTCCTTCCTTCCTTCTTCCTTCCTTCCTTCTTCCTTCTTCCTTCCTTCCTTCCTTCCTTCTTTCTTCCTTCCTTCCTTCCTTCCTTCCTTCCTTCCTTCCTTCCCTTCCTTCCTTCCTTCTTCTTTCCTTCCTTCCTTCCTTCCTTCTTCCTTCCTCCTTCCTTCTTCCTTCCTTCCTTCTTCCTTCCTTCTTCTCTTCCTTCCTTTTTTCCTTCCTTCTTTCCTTCCCTTCCATCCCTTCTCCCTTCATTCCTTCTCTCACACTGTTCCTATTTCCTTCCCTTTCCCCCTCCCTCCCTTTCTTTTTCTTTCCTGCTTTCCTTCCTTTCTTCTTTTTCACAAGTTCCCTTTTTAATTGTACCTCCCCATATTAAAAGCAAAATCCATTCTGTGTCTTCCATGCCCTTTCAAGCCCAGTGCCGCAGGATTTTCCTTTTTGAAAGCGATTTGTTATTTAGGGAAGAGGAGATATGTTGGATTTGTTGACTCCAGCTTCAGGAAAGAAGGAGTCTAATTTCTGCTTCTCGTTAGGTTTCTGGAGAGAGAAAAGTTGGGAAGAATCTGGCAATTCAAGACATTAAAACTTCAGGGAATTTCTTCTTGGGTGGGATGTGTGACTCCCTCTCCGTTGAGTTGATCGCATTTCCCAGAGGAGAACTCATCGGCTCATTGTCTGCTGTATTTTCCCATATGGGCCATCTGTGCTTTCTGTTTTACTATTGGTCTGGGTCAGTGGGTTAGTCATTTTGTGTTGTGTGTCATAATAGGACACTGATCTTTGGGAGAGAAAGGAATTGAAGCATGGAAATTTCGATTGTGAAGTCATGTAGAGGAGTCCAGTTTTTGCCTAAAATGTTCTTCACACAATTTCGAAGTGGGCCGATGTCATTCTGGCTCAACACCCCCTCCCTCCCCCCGTTCCCTATAGAGAGCAGAGTGACCGGCCCCTCTAATCTCCTGCTCCCCTTCATGGCAGGGATCCCTGAATGTTTTGGAGTGATGGAGACTCTCGAGAGATGTGGACATTCGTGCAACCCAGGACTTGGAAGGAAGAATCATCTCATCCAAGTTTATTTCCAACGTGTGCTCATTTTATTGCTTTTTCATTTAAATTTTAAATTTAAGTCTAGACAGGCTCCTGTGGCCACGTAACCTAGATATACAAAACAGTGAAACAAAAGCAACTTCCACCTTGGATGCATTCACAATGGAGGCTTCTTGCTGAACCTCGAGACCATCCTGTCTCTAATTGGGATCGATGGCATGCTTCTTCTTCACGCTCCCGGCATTGAGCCCTCATGAGTCCTCACTGAAGGGATCAGAATTCTTCCACAGTTGTTCATAGTGTTACAGTTATTGTAGAAACTGTTTGCGTCCGTTTGAGTCACTTTAGTTTGCAGCAGATCGTGCTACATACGTCTTCCCGGGTTTATTAGAATTGATTCCTTTCAACATTGTTTTTATAATCAATTAAAAAGAACTTTTTACTAAAGCGCTTTTATTTTCAAAACTTATGCATGGATGATTTTTTCGACATTAAGCCTTAAGAACCCTTGTGGGCCATTTCCCCCCCTTCCCTCTCCCTTAAATGACAAAGATACACATACATATTTATACAGTTTTCTTGCCACACAAGAAAAATCAAATCCAAAGGGGAAGACATGAGAAGGAGAGCAAAATGCAAGCACACACTAACAAAAAGAGGGATATGCTGTGTTGTGGTAACACTCAGGTCCCACAGTCCTCCTTCTGGGTTCAGATGGCTGTCTTCCTGACAAAGTAGCCTGAATCATCTCATCCAAGTTTATTTCCAACTTGTGCTCATTTTGAATTTTGTTGATTTTTCATTTAAATTTTAAAATAACTTCTTAAAAGTATGTGATATATGCCATTCCTTTTATATGTCAAAGTTTGCTCAAACATCACACGTGCATGATGGACATCTACTTTTTCTTGAGTTGTTTGATGTGGCAAAATTCATATGTGCATTTGTGTATGTATTGATTTGTTTCTGCACAAAAAAGTGCATGTGCCCATGAGTGCTTGTGCACAGTGCGCAGGAGTGTGGTTTTAAGAGTTCCCCATTTCTTCTTTCTTTGAGGCATATGTAGCTAGCAGCAGAACCACGGTAGTAAGAGAAGACCTGTCCCTGGCCAAGAAGGCAACTTCAGGAAATAAGCCAGAGAACCAAGACAGCAAAGAGCATGCAGCTACCCCGATACAAACTGTAAGCTGCTTTTTACAGGGGTAAACAACTTCCAAATATGCACCAGAAAGTGCATGTCATCCGAGAGCAGGCGGAGTGAGGGCTACCTCAGGTCCTCCCTCACACAGTATCAGAGAAGTGGGATGAGTGGGGAGAGAGCACGCCATCTCCCGTTAGACTTGCCTGGATTATGTATCCAGGCTGACTCTGCACAAGTAGCTGGCTTGGTCCAGCGTCGGCACTTTAGGGACTTTGGGGGTCCAGCCCCAAACTGAACCACCGGAAATCTAGTGACAGTGGATCCACTTTGTTTCTGGATCCACACTGTAGCTAAAGCCAAGCGAGGCCAGTCCCAGACTTTCCTCCCTCGCCCCTTAGGCTTTCGTTTTATGGTCAGATGCTGATTCCAGTCTCAGAGGTAACCCAGAACGCCTACTCCCCTCTGACCCTTTGGGCCCTCTGCCTTCCTTCTGAGGGGTGATTATCCCTTTCTACCCTCAGTACTCTAAGGACTTGTGTAGCTCGAGGGATTGCAGTACCCTGGGGCCTTTGGAACGGCCATGACACCTGTCCTGAATCTGTTCCCCAAATTTCTGAGTTAAGGAGAGGATCCAGTCAGCCTGTGCAACCTAGAAAGCAAATCCAACTCTTTCTTCACATGTTAGCCTTTCACTAAGTGAAGACGGTGCGTTAGCTTAGCTCCCTAAGTGCGATTTTCTCAAAACTAAGCAGGACCATCATATGTGACCCTAAAGTCCATTGGCGAGTACTGTGGTCAGCTGACACTTACCCAAGGATCCCGGAGGCAGGTGGAGCTAAGCATGGACCTAAAGTTAAAAGAAGTTGAGAGTATACCCAGATTAGAAGGAGGATTACAACAGGGAGAGAAAGGAACGGTTTCTGTTTTAACCTTCTTGGAAGATGGTGTGAAATGGCTGGTGGCAAAACGATGAAGGAAAGGATAGAAGAAATGAAAAGAATCCTTTCTCCCACGCGGATTTCTTTTTCACCATACGCTTTTCACCCACCATTTCCACTCCTTCTTGGTTTTCTTTTATTCTCTATTTTGTCTTAAACAATTCATTCCCTTTTGAAACACTTTGGTTGCTACATCCTTGCCATTCTGTTCCTTGCTTTCTCTTTCCCTACTTCCCCTTAATCCCTCTTCAACTCCCCAGTCCTTTCTTCCCTGTCATTTTCCTTCGCTGTTCCTTATTTCTTTCATCATGTTTCCTTGTCTTTTTTTGTGCCTGCCCATTCATCTCTTTCCATGCTATTTCTTCTTCTTCTCTGATTCATCCATCGCAGTTGCCACCCATCCTTTATCTGTCAACATATCTGCCTTTGCTTTATATCTAGCTCTTTTTGCCACTTTTCTCTCCATCCTTCGTCTCTCTTTTATTCCATCCCTCTCACCCTATCTATCTGGCCTTCTAGTCATTCATCTTTTTTTGTTGTTCAAGTAGTTTGAAATAAGTTGCCTCCAAACACAACGGCCTTCTTCCCTCTTTTGGAAAAAAACTTTGGGGAGGGGGGCAGCTGGGCGGTGCAGTGGATAGAGCACCAGTCCTAAAGTCAGGAGGAGCTGAGTTCAAATCTGGCCTCAGACACTTAACACTTCCTGGCTGTGCAGTCCTGGCAGGGCACTTAATTGCCTCACCTAAAGCAAACAGACACCAAAATCAACACAACCTTCTGTTAAATATTGTCCTTTGTCTTTTCCTTCCTTTGTGACTAAACTCCTTGAAAAGACCATCTACAAGCCGTGCCTCACCTGTCCCAATTGAGCTTCTTTTTTCCAAAATCAATGATGATCTCCAATAAACTTTTTTCAAACTTTGTATTTTTATTTTTATCTCTGCAGCCTTTAATACTATTGGTCTCTCTCTCTCCTCCTTGGTAATCTTTTCTCTTTGGGCTTTTGGGACACTCCCTTTTGGTCAAAGAAAGGAATTCACATTCAAACTTATAGGGATGTGCCTGGGGATAAAGCCAAAAAAAGGATTCTACTTATGCTGTAGGAAAATCACTTTTAGATACGCAGAGTTTATCCTCCATATAACTAATTGCGATTTTCCTAAAAGAGATAAGGCAGGTTCCACTCTTTGCTTCTTAGTTTTTTTCCCAGCCTGCATGCAATTTTCTGCCTCCCCTCCACCTGCCTATCTATACATACTACATATACAAAATCCCATCTTTTCCTCCCTCTTCCCTTTTTTTCCTTTGTTTTTCTTCCCTCTTCACTGAGTCTTTTCTTTCAGTTTGCCACTCTCCCCTTCTATGTCTGTGAGTCATTTTTAAAAGAATTCTAGGAAGGGGAGGAGATGGCTCAGTGGATAGAGCACCAGCCTTGAAGTCAAGAGGACCTGAGATCAAATCCAGACTCAGACACTTAACAATTCCTGGTTGTATGACCATGGGCAAGTCACTTAACCCTAACTGCCTCAGCAAAAAAAGAATTCTGAGGCCATCATCTGTCTCTATAATCTACTCATTCATATTACCCAACTGCATCTGTACGTTCTTTGACTCATTCATCTCTGTTTCAGCTAACAATCTGACATTTCCTATTATCCCTTTCTCTCCACTGCCATGTTTATACCTTTTACGATGTGAATGCCATTCTCTCTCTAAGTAGATGTTTATTATAATTATCCATCTAAGCACCTATGTGTCTGTCTCTCCATGTATCTATCCATTCTTCAATTAATCCATCTTTTTTTCGGCCCCTCAGTTTGAAAAATCCATTTTCTTCCTTTATATGGACCTATCACACACAAGGACTTTGTACCCTATACGTGAAGTAACAAATTTCCAAGAATACTGTAACAATGTGAATAACTATGCTAAAACTTATGTTTTTAGCTCATTTAAGTGAGAAATATACATGTGCACCTCAAAATCTATTCCTTTTTATGGGGAATATTAAGAAATGTGGGAAAAGAACAAATTATTGGCATTTTCAAAAAAGCTAAATTAAATACCTGCAAGGATGTTAAGTTACTCTGTGTCTCATCTGAAACTTTCCTCTCCCCTTTAAGGTTATTACAAATGATTTCGAAAAGGAGTATACTAAGAAAATAACTCCAGGTATCCCCACCATGTCACCACTGGAAAACAGCAGAAATTCTCTTATTTTTGGTAAACAGACACACACATGGGCCTTTGTGTCTACTGTCTTCATTAAGGATTAGATCTTTTCAAAAAGAAAATTACACTTATTTCAAAAGAGGGATTCTGAGAGGAGCACCATTACCCTATCCTTGAGGATGCTTATTTAAGTGAAATGAAACTAGCACTCGAGTTGGAGGCATAATTTCCCTTGATGTTTTCATTTTATTAAGACAAGAAGGATAAAGTGTGAACATAAATATGTGTGGAAGAACAATTAGAGTTCTCACACAAAACCAATTTAAATCTTAGTACTACTTAGTACTAAAACTTAGTACTAAATCACCTAAGTTTATCAACATTATCCAATTAACATTTATTATTAATATGAAGGTCAAAAAATTTTATTACAGAAGATTACTACTGTATGAGAGTACCTGAACTGGAAGCATTAAAATTCTGTTTTTCACTACCTTATTTTAGAACAAAAGATAATTTGTCACTAATGAGCAAATGTCACAAATGTGAATTAACACATAAAATGGAGAAACATTCTATCAATCTTGTTTTCTAAAACAACTTTACAAGAGGGAATATATTAGTATAGAATATTCTACTGATTCACTCAAGGAAATAAAGTTATACAATTTTTCTCAATGTTACATCCCGGTTTAAATGCCTAAAGAATGCTGAAAGGGTATTATTATTTTAAAACGTGAATTATAGATAACTTGTGTAACTAAATCATGCTAATACGATATGGGAGGAATCTTGTTCCACTCCTCAACATTTTTGAGTGTGCAAATTCGTAAAATGAATTTTTTTATTTTAGGAAAAAAGAACTTGCATTCTTTATGCTGCACAAAACAGTAACGTAAGCAAAAAATTGAAAATTTTGGAATAGTTCCTCTTTCCTGCCTATCGCCATAATGGTCTTGCCAAACCATGAAAATTCAACATGGCACTGAAAACAAATAGCATAAAATGGTAAAGCAATAGATCAAACTAGATCAAGAAAAAACAGGGATTCGTAAAAGAAGGTTTGCCGATAGACTCGATGGATCATTAGGCCCTCAATGTCAGGAATTATGGTTGCATGAAGGAACAGCCTGCCCACCAATGCCATTTGGTAAGTGAGGATGTGGACGGAGGCAAGATATTTGGCATAGCTTGAGGTCATCATCTCATTGCAGTGCCTTAAAGACAAATAGAGAAAAGAAGAAGATAACTATCAAGAGACATCTAGAAGAAAGGGGGAAAAAAGATCTGACTTAAGAATCCTTTTTAAGAGTGTTCCAAATCCCTATTGATTAGAGAAATGCAAATTAAGACAACTCTGAGATACCACTACACACCTGTCAGATTGGCTAAGATGACAGGAAAAAATAATGATGAATGTTGGAGGGGATGCGGGAAAACGGGGACACTGATGCATTGTTAGTGGAACTGTGAACGAATCCAACCATGCTGGAGAGCAATCTGGAATTATGCTCCCAAAGTTATCAGATTGTGCATCCCCTTTGATCCAGCAGTGTTTCTATTGGGCTTATATCCCAGAGAGATACTAAAGAAGGGAAAGGGACCTGTATGTGCCAAAATGTTTGTAGCAGCCCTGTTTGTAGTGGCTTGAAACTGGAAAAGGAAAGGATGCCCATCCATGGGAGAATGGCTGGGGAAGTTGTGGTATATGAATGTTATGGAATATTATTGTTCTGTAAGAAATGACCAACAGGATGAATACAGAGAGGCTTGGAGAGACTTATATGAACTGATGCTAAGTGAAATGAGCAGAACCAGGAGATCACTTTACACTTCGACAACGATATCGTATGAGGATGTATTCTGATGGAAGTGGATTTCTTTGACAAAGACTCAGTTTCAGTTGATAAATGATGGACAGAAGCAGCTACACCCAAAGAAAGAACACTGGGAAACGAATGTGAACTATTTGCATTTTTGTTTTTCTTTCCGAGTTGTTTTTTACCTTCTGAATCCAATTTTCCCTGTGCAACAGGAGAACTGCTTGGTTCTGCACACACATAGTGTATCTAGGATATACTGCAACATATTTAACATATATAGGACTGCTTGCCATCTAGAGGAGGGGGTGGAGGGAGGGAGGGGAAAAATCAGAACAGAAGCGAGTATAAGGGATAATGTTGTAAAAAAAAAATTACCCTGGCATGGGTTCTGCCAATATAAAGTTATTATAAAATAAAATAAAATATTTAATAAAAAAGAATCCTTTTTAATTAAAGATGATTATACCTATTTTAAATTGAAGTGAGAGGGGAAAAAATCCAGCTAGAAGAGACTCCTTTTAAATGTCTACTTCTTGGATATATTTCTTCTTTTTTATTATAGCTTTTTCTTTACAAGACATATGCATGGGTAATTTTTCAGCATTTGACCTTGGCAAAATCTTCTGTTCCAACTTTTCCCCTCCTTCCCCCCACCTCCTTCCCCCGAATACAGTCTATGTCTACATATCCATACAGTTATTTTGCTGCACAAGAAGAATCAGACTTTGAAATAATGTAAATTTAACCTGAGAAGGCAATAAAAATACAAGCAGACAAAAGCAGAGGGAGTGGAAATGCTACTGAAGTGGAAAAGTGCCCCAAAATGGGACCGTGAGAAACATAATCTTGAATCTTTGTAGTTAGAATTTTTTTTTTTTACTAGTTTTAACTCCCTGCTGCAGATGGTATTTTTAGCAACCCAGATGTACCTGGGATCTCGACAACTGATAAACTTAAAGAAATACTGCTGTTACTCTCTGGGAATGAAAGAAATACTGCTGTTACTGTCTGGGAATGAAAGAAATACTGCTGTTACTGTCTGGGAATGAACCTCCAAGAGTGATAACTTTTTTTGCCTCCTGTTTAGAATAGAAATTCCTTTATTATGACAAAGGTATCAAGAAACATGTTGATGTCTCTCTCTCGTTTTCTATAAATATATGGCCCTGAGGCCCCTCATTGCTGACCCCTCCCATCTTGGGGTTTAGTCGCTAGCTAGCAAAAAACGCTCTTAAAACTTCATTATTTTGGCTGCCCTGCTTTTCTCGCGCCTGGGTCCTTCACTCTCATTTCCCATAGTTCTTTCACTGGGTGTAGCTGATTCTATTCATAATTAAACAAATGGAAATGATTGGGTTCCTGTCATTGCTGGAGATGGCCACATCCATCAGAATTGATCATCATATAGTGTTGTTATTGAAGGATATAATGATCTCCTGGACCTGCTCATTTCACTCAGCTTCAGTTCAGTTCAGTTCAGTTCTCCAGGCCGGAAGTCGTCTGAAATCATGCTGCTGGTCACAAAACAATAATATTCCATAACATTCATATACCACAACTTATTCAGGCATTCTCCAATGGATGGGCATCCGTTCAGTTTCTGGTTTCTGGCCCGTACAAACAGGGCGGCCCCAACCATTTTGGCACATACAGGTCCCTTTCCCTTCTTTAGTATCGCTTTGGTATGGGCTTTGTATAAGCCCAGGAGTAGCACTGCTGCGTCAAAGGGGATGCACAGTTTGACAACATTTTGAGCACAGTTTGAAATTGCTCTCCAGCATGGCAGATGTGTTCACAATTCCACCGACAATGTATCCGTGTCCCTGTTTTCCCACA
>NC_067404.1:665722-685722 GCF_016432865.1 Antechinus flavipes
TAGGGTTAGGGTTAGGCCGGAAACCTTAAACCCAGTATCGAGCAGGACATAAGCCCACATCTTCTAATGGCTCTGAAACTGGCTGTATTCTTTTTCCATGCTACTGAGCTATTTATTTTTTATCTCGTCATGATCATCGCCCTTTTAGAATTTCACCAGAAGCTGCTTCCAGCCAGTCCTTATTCTGACCCGAAAAGAATCCGGAAACCAGGAGAGGTGGAATTGGAAACTGAGGTAAGGGAAAGGAAAAATACCCACTAGGTGCGAGCTGCTGTGTGAAGCAATTAAAAAATATTTTTTTCAAATATCGTCTTATTTGAGTCAGGGCTCTCTTACTCCTGACTTCAGGGTCATGTCATTGTTTATTTGCTATGAAACTAGTTAGGGTGAGAGTCAGGCTGTGTGAAGGTGAGGACACTCGGTTACTTTTCTTTACTTGTTAATGAGGAAATCTACATTAAGTGCTTTGCAAACTTTAAATGGATATACAAATGTCAGGTTCTATTTGTTTTTGCCTCAACCTGTGGTTTTTTTTTTTTTTGAAAATCATAACCCATCATACCTTGTCAGCCTCCCCGTTTCTAAATCGTGAGTGCCGTCCTTCCGTGGGAGGTCCTGTGGTGAGAAGGAGGTGTGATCCTCATAGCCTAGTTCAAAAGCCCAATCTACCAACAGTTTGAACAGCTCTGGTGCCAGAGGGCTGATATCAGGCTACCTACCTTTGTCAGACGGGTGACGAACTCAGAGTTAACGGGAGAAGGAGACGGGGTTTTAGACATGACTCATGCAAAAATTTGTCTCATTTTATCCTGTTTGTTACAGGGCTTTCCCGCCCCCCCTTTTTTTTTTCTTTTGAAGGGATGGGGGACTAGGGTGGGCTGAAGGAAGAAAAAAATAAACCTCTTTAATTGAAAAACATTTAATGTGTTTTAAAAAACCAAATATTTAAATGCTTAGGGGGAAAAGCTGAATCTACATTCAGCATTCATTTTCACAGTTTACCCACAGAAATATCCCTTGGCCAAAGCACTGCCTTTATATTCAGAGGGACTGGCTGTCAATTCTTGTTCTACTCCTGTGTTTATCATGTAGGTGAATTTGGGAAAGAGATTTAGCCATTTCTCTGTAAAATGAGGGTGGGGATGACTTCTTACCGCATCTTCCGGATCCTGTGGTTTGATTCTGTGATCCTAAATGTGGACTCTCTGCAAAGTAGGTCCTGGCCCCAAGAAGGAAAGTGACACAGGACCAACTTTCAGGGATGGGGTGGGGGGGACAGTACAACTTTATGGAGGGCATAGGAGGTGTAGTGGCGGAAGGGCAGGTGAGAGAAGTGCAAAAGAAGAGATCTGTCTCAAGAGGGAGAAGAGCTTTTAGATGAAGCTAGAGCAAGATTTTTGATCAGTTTCCTCTGGAAAGAAGGGGCTTCCACAGACAGAGATGGGCAAGGTTAAAAGTAGGCTGGGGAATAGAGAGTGGGGTAGGGAGGGAGGCAAAGCAGCAGGATCAGAAGCAACACACAGTTTTCCAGTTTGGCTGGAATGGAGAGTTGGAAGGGACCTCAGCGGCTCGGTGGTACTTCAACTGTTCCTCTAATTAGTGTTTAAAGGCTTTCGGCACGTCGAAAGGTACACTCAACTTCTGCATAACATGAAGAGTTAGAACATTTTTCCTTACATCAGTTTAGAGTTTGCTTTGTTATCTCTCTCACCTGTTGTTCCTAGGTGAAGCAAAATTGGTCCACTCTTTTCCCAAGACACTTCTTGAGAAACTTAAAGGTAGCAGTTGTATGTACGGTCTCTCAACACACTTTTTCCTCGAACCATCAAGATGAAGTCTTCTCCAGCCTAAGCACCCTCAGTTCCTCCAGTCAGTCTTCGTAAAGTCCTTGAATACTTTCACCATTAGTGCTTTTCTTTGGACGGATTTCAGCTTATGAAGCTCCCCTGAGCAAGCACAGTGAATGCACTCTCTTCCTCTCCCCTAGGAAAATTATGCAGCAGAGAAGAAAGTAGAGGAAGGAGGGGAAGCCGAGGCAGAATCCCCTGGTGGAGCGTGTGGGAGTCTTTACCTCCTAAAAGCCAGCAGGCAGCTTGGAGAACCTGACTGTGTAGGTCACAAGTGAGTACCTCCCTCTGCTTTTCACTTCTCTGAAAGTCAGGAGAAAATGTAAGAGGAGACATTTGAGGGCTGTGGCGTGAGTGAAACCTGTGTTCAGGTCTTGCCTTGTGGCAAATCACTTGTCTTCCTAATGCTGGCACTCAGGTATCTTTCTACAACTATAAATTGCAGAGCAGATACAATTATGAACAATCCGACTTTCTTCACCTGGGATTAGAGCGATGATGAAACTGCAGGTCCGGTCCCTGCCCCTTCCTGCCCGCCCTCCCCCACCCCCCACAAGGCAAACATTTCTGTGCTTGCCCAGCCTAGGATCAGTTGGTAAGCATTTTCTTGGGGTCCAGAGTAGGTTTCACTTTGGCCTTCGGTATTACCTTCCTGGACAGTTCAGAGTTGGCAGGGACCTCAGAGACCACCGTGTGATCTTGTTTGTGTGTAAAATGTAGCAGTCACTAAGACCACCCAGGTAAGGAGGTGAACCCTGATCCTGGCTGGATTTTAAGATTCAACATTGATGTGAACTGAGAAGGGAAAGGTGGCCAGCAGAAATTATTTTGACTGGCTTGCAGAAGTGTAGTCCCTAGATGTATATTTTAAAAGGACTGGAGAAATGCAGTATAGTGGGCAGCAGTAGATGACTTAGCCATCCTATTCTGCCATGCAGTCCTTGCTAAAAGAATCACATTCTCTTGGGGAAAGGGATCCTTTAAAAAATTCTTTGAAAAACCAAGGAATCACCAGGGCTTATTAAGTACTTCCTATAGGGCAAACAACCAAAAAGCAAAATAAAAGGAAAGGGTTCCTATTCTGAAAGCGGTTAGGGTCTGTACCCTGGAGGCGAACCTGTGTGGATTTAAGTATAGTAGGTAGGATCCGGGGTCTGATTACCCTCTTGTAAGTTACCCAGACTCAGGTGACCTTTATAACTAATTTTAGCCTCCTAAACATTACAGTGAACTAGCAGCATATTGCAAAGGTATTTCTCTTTAAGAAAATGTGATTAGGTAGCTGTGATACTCGGCCTAATTCATTAAATCCTAATTCTTTAATGAAGCAGAAAAACCATCCTTTCCAGGAGTAATAAAACTAACTTTTCCATATGCAAATAGATACATATTAAAATCAAACTAATTGGATTGAATTAATTAAAATTGAATTCCATTTAAATGGAATGAAAACATACAATTTACGGAACAAATGGACTCAATCCTAGTTATTTGCAATATTTTGGTTATGGCCAGCATCACCACTGGAGTTTCCTCAAACAACCCTGAAAGTAGTAGTGGAATTGTAGTTCATCCTCGTTCACTTTGGGGGAATCTCAGGCTTGCTATGCTAATGCAGGTTTCTTAAGTGTCTTAGATTTCTGTTCACAATTACTCCTTTTTTGCCTCTTCAGCAATCACAAGAACAAATCAAAGCACTGCCAGACGAGTAGCACAGTAGCCAGTCCCTCAGAGAATCCTATAAAACTTTCGATGTGGTTGCCCCACCTATGGCTATTTTCATCAAGGAAGATGTTTCTCCACATGGTCTTCCAGTCTTCACAAAATCCTCATGGATCTTAAAGGATCACAAGTTTAAAAAGTATATCTATGAAATCATACCTTCTCTCGATTCCCCATCCCGACCAGAAGTGGCCTCTTCCCATCGGCAGAACAGGCTGTGCTTTTAAAACAGGGTAGGTAACGTTTGCCTTTCTTGGTGGTGTCCAGTTGCGAAAGCATTCATTCACGGGGGCCATGAAGTGACCAGAAGCCCTCAGCCTTCTGTCCCTCGTTTACTGAGTGGCACTGGACCGTAGCCTGAAAGAAGGGAGAGACATTCTGTGAGGAAGAGCTGAGACGGAAGGATATTCCAAGCATGGAAGAGATCGTGCAAAAGCTTAGAAATGGCAGGTGTCAGGCACCGAGAAAGAGCCGGTTTTGCTGTCGGGTGGTGCACCAACCAGCAAAACAAAGATCACTCAGAGCCAGAGTGTAGAGATCTTTGACAGCTATGTAGATTTCTGGAAGGTAATTTGGAGCTTTCCCTTAAAAGTCACTAACTGTCTACACACTCACGGACCCGCCCTCTTGAAAGGGGTACAGCTTCTAAGGGAAATAGAGCAGTGATCCTGAGGTCCCCCGGCCTTTAGAGTGCTATTGCTCTAACCATCTGTCCTAAAGCCTCAGGGTGGTCCTACACACATTGCTGACTGTCCGATGGATCATCTAACCCTAAATGCTGGGCACAGATGACCAGGTGCCTGAGAGACTCAGAGAATGGTCTAGTCACCACTCCTCACTTGTACCTGGGGCCATAAAATTAGTCTCTCGGCGACATGAAGCACTGGATAAATTTGTCTTCTTGCTCCTGGTTCTTTGCGAAATTCTTTAGGAACTTAGCCCGCTCGGCGTCCCAATTACAGCAAACTTTGCCCCTTGACTAGGAGAGGGGTTCAAGCCTGCACATTCTTTTGAGACACCTCCTAACACTGGTCTTCAATCCCAACCTTCAGGGGTGTCCCTTTTGAACGTCAACATCATGACCAGAGATGATTGCAGAAAAGGGATGATGAAAGAACACCCACCGCCATTAGTTTTTTTCTTCCTTCCTTCCTTCCGTCCCTCATTATAGCCTTCATTCCTCCTTCCATCATACCTTCCTTCTTTCTTCTTTGCTCCCTTCATTCCCTCCATTTTTCCTGCCTTTCTTCATACTCTCTTTCCTTCCTTCCTTTCTTCTCTTCCTTTCTTAATTTCTAAATTTTTCTTTTTTTCTTTCTTAATTATTCCTTTCCTCCATCCTTTCTTTCTTTCTTCATTGTTTCATTTTTGCCTCCTTCCTTCCATTTTTTCCTTCCTTCCTTCTTTCTATCTTTCTCTTTGTCCTCTTTTCGTTCCTTACTTGCTTTCTTCCTTACATCCTTTCTTTCTTCCTTCCTCCTTCCTTCCATCCTACTCTTCCTGCTAGGTTTCTTCATTACTCCTTCTCTCCTTCCTTCTTTCTTTCCTTCCTTTGTTTTTTCCTTCATTTTTCTTTCCTTCCTGCTTTCCTACCTTCCTTCTTTTTTCCCTTTTTTGCTTGCTTCCTTCCTACCTAAACTTCCTCCATTTTTCCTAACTTTTCTCCCTAACTACCTTCCTTCTTTCTTTTCTTTCTTCCTGTTTTCCTGCCTTCCTAGTTCCTTCCCTTCTCCCTTCCTCTTTCATTCTTTCCATCCTTTCTTCCTTTCTTCCTGCCTACTCTCCTTCATTCTATCTTTCCTCCTTTCCTTTTTCCCTTCTTTTTTTCTGCTTTTCTTCCTTAGTTCTCTTCCTGCTATCTTTCTTCTTTGCCTCCTCTCTCCCTTTCCTTCCTTTTTTCCTTCCTTTTTACTTTCTTTCCTTTCTTCCTTCTTTCCTTCCATCCTTCTTCCTTTCCTGCTATATCCCTCTTTCACTCCCTTGAACCTTCCTTCCTTCCTACCTATTCTCTTTCCTCTTTTCTCCCTTCTTTGCTTTCCTTCCTTTCCCTGTTTTCCTTCATTGTTCCTTCTTTCCTTCTCTTTCTGCTTCCTTCTTTGCCTTTTCTTTTCTTTCAGTCTTTCCTTTTTTTCTTCCTTCCCTCCATCTTTATGGGCTTTCTTTCCTTCTTCCAGCATATCCTCTGTTCTTCCTTTCTTTTTCCTTCCTTCTTTCCTTCTTCCTTCCTTTCTTCTTTCCTTCATTCTTCCCTTTTTCCTTCCTTCCTTCTTTTCTTCCTTCCTTCCTACCTTCCTTCCCTCATTTGTTTTTTATTTCATTTTTCTTTCCTTTCCTTCCAATTTTTTTCTATTCTTCCTTCCTGTTTTCCTTTCTTCCTTTTTTCCTTCCTTCCTCCTTTCCTTCCTTTTATTCTCTTCCTGCTCCCTTTCTTCATTACTCCTTCTCTCCATGCTGCCTTCCTTTTTTCCTTTCTTTCATACCCTCTGTCTTTTCTTCTTTCCAAGGAAGAAAAAAGGAAGGATTGAAGAAAGGGGAAAATCAAAGAAGGGAGCAGAAAGAGAAGGAAGGAAGGATGAAAGGGAAGGAAGGACGAACAGAAGGAAGGAATGAGGATAAGAAAAAGGGAGAGAAGTAGGGCAGAAGGAGAAAGGTTAGGAAAGAAGGAAGGAATGGAAGATGGAAGGAAGGAACGAGGGAGGGAAGGGAAGAAGGAAGGAAGGGAAGAAATAAGAAACGAAAAGAAAGGAAGGAAAAATGGATAGAAGGAGGGAGGGAAGTTAAGAATGAAGGGACTAACGAAGGAAGAAAGGGAAAAAGTACCAAAAAAGGAAAGAAGTAAGAACAGAAAGGAAGAAGGGAAGGAAGGACAGAGGGTATGAATGAAGGAAAAAAGGATGGAGGGAAGGAAGGCATGAAGGAAGCAATAAAAAAAGGAAGGAAGGATGGAGGGAAGGTGTGACGACCGCGCTAGCACCCAGGACACCCCAGAATCAGCCGGAGTCAGGATAAGCAAAAGTCCTTAGTCTCTATTTTCGGTCTTAGATGCAGGATTGAACAGGATGGAAGCAGAAGCTCCGCGACCACCTTCCCCCTCGTCTACGGCCAAGAGGACTCTGGCTCGCCTTACTCCACCCCCTAGTCCCTCCTACAATTCTCTGTATACACCAATCACTGAGCCAGCACGGATAGTGGGAAGGGCCATTGGCCAAGCATATGCCCATAGGGCACTGTCCAATCGGTACTTAGCCGTAAGGGCTTGGCTGCCAGTTTCAGCCCATTACAAGAGATGTTTGCAGAAAAGTGATGGTAAAGCAGAATACCCACCTTCTCAAAGGGAGATGATGCACTCAGCCTAAAGGAAAGACTCTTCCATTTTTGGAAATAGGCAGCAAGGAAGTCTGATTTCATTTTACGTATGTGGTATGACCATTTTCTTTCTCTTCTCTTTAGTTTGGGTGAGGGCCTCAGGAAATAGGGAACATAAAAGAGAGCTAATTGAAGGGAAAAGCTCAACTAAGGAGTTCCTCTTTGTTTTTACAGGCAATAGAGATCCCTGTTGCATGGGGGCGATCAGGTCTGCACATAAGGGAAAGTACTTTGGGGGCTGCAGGGAGAAAGAGCCAGCTGAGACCAATTAGGAAAGTCTTAGTTGTTGTTGCAAAGTACGCAAAGTCTTCTTAGGAACTGAACTAAAGTGGCGCCTTAGGTTCTGCCCTGGCCTAAAATTATCTCTGAGTTGCTGCCATCATTTACCTTCTTCCGGAAATGCCCTTGCCAAAGAGGCAGTTGCTTTACTCCTTCCTCAGTGATTTCCATTTCAGGCTCCACAAAAGCTGCTTGTGCCTCTTCAAGGTTCCTTCTCTTCTGGCTGAGCGCTGTGCCTCTGGCTTTTCTGGAAAAAATGAGGCCATTCAATGTGACATCCCTCTTTTCGTCCAATTTCTTCATCTCAGAACTCTGGTATCACCACCAGAAGGCCGACCATTGTACAGAGTTCACCCTTAGTCATTCCCACTGTCTACAATTTTGATCCATTTTTCTGCTAGCTGGCCCTGTCTCTGCTGCCTTCAAATATGCCCAAGGCCATCTCAAAAACAAAACCAATAAAAGCAAACCAAGGCCTCCCTGGGTTCCAGCTGTCATGTGCTGTCTGTTCTGTTCCCATCCAGAGTGCTTGAGAAAGTGGCCTTCCCTTGCTGCTTACACTGTCTTTCCGCCTCATTCCTGAATCCTTTGTCTTTGGAGTTTTGACCTTATTCTTCAGTTGAAAACGTTCTAGCCAAAGTCACGAATGATACCTTACAGCCATTAAATTAAACTTAAAATGAGCCTACATTCTCACAGGGAGGACAGCAAGTGCATGGAAAACATGCATAAATACAGCATAAAGATCAAATTACTCAGTACTGATGAATCTAAAGTGGCACAAAGCGAATCACCAGTAGGGATCAGAAAGATGGGGGCAGCCGGATGATGCAGTAGACAGAGCCCCAGCCCCGGAGTTCAAATATGGTCTCAGACACTTAACACTTACTAGTTGTGTAACCCTGGATAAGTCACGTAATGTCAACTTCAAAAAAAAAAAAGAGAAAAGAAAAGAAAAAGAAAGAAAAGGAAGAAATTTTCTTTCATGCACAAGATGAGTCCTAATTTACTGCTGAAGGAAAAGAGAAGCTTAATGGGGTACAAGCTGAGAGAGTTGTTATTCTGTGCAATGACTTGGAGAAGGCTATAGGATTTCATGAGTGAGTGTCAGGAAAAAAGGCCATTTGGCTGGATTGCAAAGTATGCCCAATAATACTGGAAAGTTATTTGGGGGACAGACTGTGTAGGGTTTTCAAGATTGAGAGTATCGCGGTGACCCTTTCAGACATGGAAGGCAAGAAGAGAGGATATAAGCATGTAAGTAGCAGTGGTCTTATAAGCACTTTGCAAATATCTCTTTTGATGCTCACAACAAGCCTGAAAAGTTGGTGCTGTTTTCACTCCTATTTTACAGTTGCGGAAACTGAGGCAAACAGAAGTAAGTGCCTGAGGTCAGATTGGATTTAGTTTTTTGAGGCCAGCTCCAGTATCCTATCCTCTGTGTGTCATCGCTAAATCATCTCAAGGGAAAGGTTAGGCGTCAGAGGAGAATTTTAGACGAGTTAGAGATGATAGCTCTGTGAAGATTCATGAAGAGAAATAGCAAAGAGGATGCACATTTCTCAGCATTTCTCAAAGACAACTTTATGTAAATTGCTCATGAGGGACCCATGTAGAAAGTTGGACGCATTAACCAGATCCCTAGGTGACCACAGTGTACTGGGATTACACTCAATTGAAAGGACATAACAAATGAGAGACTAAATAGCTAAATGCAAAAGAGTTGGTCTGTTGAAACAGAACATGTTCTAGTAACAGTAGAAAATGTCATCAAAGAAACTTCAACCATGAGAAAACTTACCAAAACTTTAGGACGCAGCCAAGACTCCTGAGGGGAAAGCGTATCTCTCTGTAAGAACTTTCCCCAACAAAAGAGAGAAAGAACAGGTTGGTGAACTGGGCACACGGTGGAATAAGTGTCAGACGTGCCAGCTCGGGGCAGCTAGATGGCACAGTGGGTAGAGCACCGGACCAGAAATCAGGAGGACCTGAACTCAAAGCCGGCTTCAGTTACTTAATACTTCTTGGCTGCGTGGGGCAAGTCACTTAACCCCAGTTGCCTCAGAAAGACAAATCACCCCCCCCAACTAACTCTATGTCAGAATAGCTCTCGCCAGCATGACCCCAATTATCGAGCTGGTTGTTTTTTGCGGGGGTGGGGAAATCTTGAAATATAGAGAAGTCAAATGACAATAAGAAGAGGAGAGCCAAATTGCCGGTACCAAAAAATGAATAAAAATAAATTTGTACATACAATATTCATAATATGTATGTGATACTCACACATATATGTGTGTGCACACAATCAGTACAGTTAGGCACAAGGTGCATAGAGAAATGTTTCCATCCACAATTTCTTAAAATATAATAGCGTCCATCCATTCCTCAACTGATGGGCCTCTTTCATTCCCGAATTCCATTCTTTGCAAAAAATGGCCATAAATGTTTTGTGTTCATCTGGGTCCTCTTTCTTCTATCTTTGATGTCTAGATTTGGTAGCAAGTATTACTAGATCAAAGGGTCTGCAGAGTTTAATCAAATGGGCTTCGGAGTTGTTTTATACAATGCCTGGACTACCGGTTAAGAATTAACAATGGGCCTATTTTCCCACGGCCCTTCCAGTGTGTATTTTTCTTCTTTTGGTCCCCTTGGCCAATCTTCTGCTTCCCTTATAATTAATTGTACTTTCTCTGGTTTTGTTTGCACAGAGACCTTTAAGTTTTATGTGAACCTTTCTGGCTTGCACAAAGTTGTGTTGACTCTGTGTTGTGCTGACTTTTGAAGACAAGAAGGAAAACCAAATTGGCCATTCTCAAAAGTGAAAAGGGGGAATCCACAGCAAATAGGGAAACTGGATAATTGTTTCAAACTCTGTCATATACACATGCATTTACACACACACACACGCACACACACACGCCAATCAAACTGAGGCGGTAAATGATATCTACAAAATGTAAAAAATTAGAAGACAGAATGAGAAAAAGGAGATTGGAATAACCATGTTTGTTACAATTTAAGAATAAATTGTAACAAACATTTGAAAAACCAAGTAATTGCCTTTTTGCGTAAACTGTCCAATGATGTATTAAAATGGGTGTCTAGCTAGAGATGGTGTAAAAGGTTGTGAGATCTGCCCCTGGCATTGGTTATTCTTCTCTGTCTTTCACAGTAAAGCTCCTGCGTCCCCCAATACACTGGAGGCAGTCCAGGGGATGCTGTGCCTGGCCAACCTGCCGCCTGTGTCATCCTCGTCCCCAGCTTCCCGTGTTCAGGCCTGGTGGACGTCCGGGGAGTACAGCGGCAGGAGTGGCTCCCCTAGGGAAAAGGGTAGTGGCCCCCTGGCCAGCCAAGGGACTGGGAAGAAGAAGGCTGTCAAGCAGCTGGCCAGCGACAGCACCGAGAGTCAAGGAGGAGAGGTCAAAACACATAAGCTGGAGAACGTGGAAAACAGCGTCAACAAGAGCCTGGAAGACAGCTCCAAGGATAAGGAATATAGTAAGGGTTGTGTCCTTTACCCTCCCCAGAGCAGGCAGGGGCCACGCTCGGTGAGGGAAGCGGAGTCCCTCCCAGGGACTGCTGGCGTCCCACCCGTGGCAGAGCCCTCCGGGCATGTCTGGGTCTGAGCGGCCACAGTCGGGCCCGTAACTGGAGACTAACATGGGAACGTCCTTTGGGTCCTGTTCAAGGACAGCCACCAGCCCGTTCTTGCTGAGTTCTTCCTCTCCCATTACTGAGTACTGCTAGCTAGTCCAGTGCTATTTCAGGTCACCTTCTTTGAACTAACAAGACAAATGTAGGAAAACAAACATAGCTCCATTGGTTAAAGACGCAGTTTTAGGCTTGAGCGGGTCTTTTGTCAGTTTTACAGTTAGCAGCTGCAGGGAGGTTTGGCAGCGTCCCATCTTGGGTGCTTCCCTGCAGGGCAAGCGTGTGTTTGCACCTCTGAGAGTGATTTGTGAGTCTGTATTTTTTCCCTGCAGGGATAGGTTCTGTTCGGGTAAAAAAAAAAAAAAGTACGTGGCTGTTTGAGCTTTAAATATTTTTTTAGAAAATTGTTTTGCGCTGAGATCACTAAATTAGTCATTTTCTGTGATCACGTTAGCCTTGTAGAGAGTGTGTGTGTGCGTGCGCGGGTGGGTTAGGGAGTCACAGTATATTTGAATATGCCTGTGCCTAGCTAGTAATCAAGAGTTAATTTCCCTCTGTGGCAGTCTTCCTAGAATCAGATGAGGATGATTTTGTTTCAGAATTAAAAGCAAAGAAGAAGAAGAAGAGTGCAAATGATGCTCCATGGATTCCTAAAGGTAATTTAGTGGGTTGTCTCCAGTTTCTTCATCATAGACCAAGGAGAGTTTTGGGGACTATGGATCATAAGCAGGCCATTTCTTTATGCCACACTTTCGGCATGCATGAGTGTTTTAGGATACATGGGGGGTATGGAAGGAAATCATTGAAAAGGAGGAAGTGTTTGAGTTGCGCCTGAAAGCTTGGACTCCCAGTAGTGTTCCTGGGGCAAAACCCTTCTTTCCTCTCTTGACTGTACACGTTACTTGCCAAAATTCCCTGCGGACTAAAAGGGAGGCAGCATCAATCTGAAGGTTAGCGTAAGACAGGATAAGTACCGGCCTCGGAGGAGCCTGAGTTCAGATTTGACTGCAGATACTTAGTAGCTATGGGACCTATGGGACCTCACTAGTTATGTGGACCCTGTTGCCTCCCCAAAAAGGGACATGGAAATAAGGCAGTAGAATCTTACTGTTATCCTTTTCAGTCTTACTGGTGACAAATTAAGTATGACCAAGGTGACATTGCCTTTAAAGCCCTGCAGAAAATTGATTTATTTTATAGGATTCACTCACTCTGCTGATACCAGTAGAGGCTAAGTATTTACTCAAGGTCACACAAAAAGCTAGTGACTGGCTGAGGAGAGATCGAAAATCAGATCTTTCACAGTTACACGATGTCAGGCTTTGTTTTCTGTTCTTACCTTGTAAGTTGTTTTCTTTTCCTTTTGGAGTGGGGTGGGATGGCAGTCAGGGTTAAGGGACTTGCCCAGGATCACACGGCTAGTAAGTCCCTGAGGCTGGATTTGGATCCCACTTCTTCCCATCCCAAGGCCAGTGCTGTTATCACTGTGCCACCTAGCTGCCCCTTTTCAGTCATTTTCTATGTTGTTTTCCAAGCCCTAATCTTATTCCCCCTTCTGGATCATTTCATACAAAACTTCCTCTTTTTCTGAACTCTTTACATTTGTTGTTTTTATGGTGTTAAATAATTAGTCACTTCCCAGGCAATGGGCCACCTCTTTGTTTCTTTCTTTTCCCTTCTTTGTTTCCACAAAAAGTAGCAGCGTTTTATACACACACTCACACACTCATAATACATATTACATTATATGTAGTATACATCATGTATGTAATATATACATGCATGTCTACATATATACACATTATATATTATATCATAATATTACCATTGAGAATTTAACAAAAGAGCAAACTGAAGCAGACTGGCTCCACACAGGATACCTATGTTACCTGTCAGTACATTCCTTTAAGGCACAAGATCCTTCTGAGAAAGAGGGCAGTTGCCCTTATATACATTTTGCTGCATTCTGAACTAAGTTCAAAGCGGTTACAGAAAAAAAAATTGGTTGCTTGTAAATTGGATCAGTTGCTTGTAAAAATGATACAGAATCAGTATTAGTCTCAGTATATTCATGTAAGGAAATTCAGTGGTTAGAGATGGGAAACAGTGGCAACCTTTGGTGATGCAGAAGCAAAAGCGGTATTTTCATCAGTGCTCCAACAACAGGATAGGAAAAAAATAATTCCGGAAGTGGAAGAGCCAAAAATGGAATCAAGAGACAAAATGTCTGTCAATTAAACATACAGCAAATATTTATTAATTAGGGGAAAGCGAGGCACTTCAGTCCAACTCACTTGCAAGTTATGGCATCACTTCCCTGAGGCTGGGGTCGTCTTCAAGAATGAAGGAACAACCACAACCACACTGAATCAATGCGTCCTAGCCGTTGTGCTCGGTGCTAGGGACGTAGTACCAAGAATCAACCCTAACCATGCAGTGTTCTTGTTCTGTTTTATAATATAATCGTTCTCTGGGAGCAGGTTTCTTGGGCAGGTTTCTGGAGGCAGCCTTAGTGTCAGTTCAGAGTAATAATCCCTCCACATGCTCCCAGCTGAAAAAATCCAGACGTTTATTTCTTACCTCTCCTTGGGCCCGGTTAGCTTTCTTTGAGGCCTCTCTCCCTCCTTGGTTCCAAGAGCTCTTGCAGCTTGTCCTTTGCCTCTGCTTTCTTCAGCCTCCAGCCAGCACAAAGGCGGAAGATGGAATGAATCTGACTCCCCCTCTGAGAGTGGGCTTGTGTATCTCCCAGAGTGCTCTCTGGCCCTAAGAGCTTCCTGCTTGTATGAGCTCTCTAAAGGTGTTTCTATCAGGTCCTTGTTTCACGTTCTGGCCCACAACATCTCCTTGTAAGATCAGCTCAATCATATTGAACCATGCTAAACTAGATAATGATTGTCTATCAATTCTAATGACTTAACAGCTTGTAAGGATTCTCACCTAACCATAAGGAGCTTGTGTCCTAAGAAGAATAAATAAGATGATTCAGTTACTCTCTGCTGGGAAGAGAATTCGCCAGTCAGTCGAAACCCCGGAAAGAGTTTACTTGGCATGTTCTCTCTGAGCAGCATCTTTTTTTCCCTTGGGTGCAGGTAGCATTTTCTCTTTTTTTTCTTTATTATAGCTTTTTATTTCCAAGATATATGCACGGGTAATTTTTCAGCATTGACAGTTGCAAAACCTTTTGTTGCAATGTTCCCCTCCTTCCTCCTTCCCCTCCCCCCACGGCAGGTTGACCAATACATGTTAAACAGGTTAAAGTGTAAATTAAATACAACATAAGTATGCATGCCCGAACGGGTATTTTGCTGTACAGAGAGAATGGGATGCTGAAATAGTGTACCATTAGCCTGTGAAGGAAATCAAAAATGCAGGCGGACCAAAATAGAGAGATGGGAATTCAATGTAATGGCTCTTAGTCGTCTCCCAGAGTTCTTTCTCTGGGCGTAGCTGGTTCAGTTCATTACTGCTCCATGGAACTGATTGGGTTCATCTCATTGCTGGAGATGGCCGCCTCCATCAGAATTGGTCATCCTATAGTATTGTTGTTGACGCATATAGTGAAGTATATAACGAAACGTCCTGCTCATTTCACTCGGCATCAGTTCATGTTAGTCTCTCCAAGCCTCTCTGTATTCATTCCTTACAGAAAATAACATTGCATGACCTTCATGTACCGCAACTTCCCCAGCCATTCTCCCATTGATGGGCATCCCTTCATTCTCCAGTTTCTGGCCACCACAAACAGGGCGGCCTCAACCATTTTGGCACGTCCAGGTCCCTTTCCCTTCTTTAAGATCTCCTAGGGATATGAGCCCAGTAGTTATGCTGTTAAATGAAAAGGGGATGCACAGTTTGATAACTTTTTGAGCATTGCTCCAAATTGCTCCCCAGAATAGTTGGATTTGTTCTCTGTGCATGGTACTTTAACGATAAGTTGTTTTAAATAGCACACGAGCATTTTCCTCCATTTTAAAGTTTCATGATATCTGCGACAATTGTAACTTGAGAACATTTGTAGTTTCTGCCGGAGGGAAAAAACCACAGTTCTTAAAAAAATACCATTGAGATCTGGGGCCGCCAGGACTTTAAGAGGCCCGACCCTAGATAGTGATCCTCTCATCTCTGACTCTCTTGTTCATAGCCCAAGGGGTCCCAAGCCTCCCAAAGTCAGCTAGAGAAGGAACCATCGCATCTTCCATGGATTCGAGAATGGCTGGCACAGCTACAAAGTTATCCCAACAGGTAGGTGAGTTGTCTGCTTTTCAGTGGCAGAAGGCCTTTTGAACCCGGATGGCAAACCATCCTGAAGGAGTGCCAAGAATTATCCAACTGGTGATTAAGCAGTTACCAGGCTCTGGGCTAGACCCTGGGAGATTAAAATAGACTGAAAAAAGAAGACAGTGCGGCCATCAAATATCCTCATGGGAACCCACGTGACGTGTTTTCCACGGGATAATGTTGGAGCAAAGGAATAAGAGCTGAGGACATCCAGAAAGTCCTTATCCCAGAGGGGCAGTTTGAGCAGAGCTTTAGGATTTCTAAGTTGCTCCGAGTCAGAGAAAATATAGTCCACACACGGCTGAAGATCTGGAAGTAGGAGATGGAATGGGGAGTGTGAGGAAGAGCAAGGAGTTTTATTTGATTGTGTAGTCAGAATATGCGGTGGAGTAACAGGCTAGATATAGTAAAAGGGACGGAGCAGATAGGAACGAGGGGCTTCTAATACGGAAAGAAGGAACGTACAGTTGACTCTAGAGGCATCCAGGTTCGAGTGCGGGATCTACACTCAGTGACCCTAGGCAGGTCACTTAACCCCTGCCTCAGTTTCCTCATCTGGAACTGTGAGGATAAAATGAACTGATATTCGTAAAGCATTTTGCAGATTTCCAAACACTCTGTAAATGCTATGATTGTGGATTATTTTGTGTTACATTTTAGTATTACTTAAACATTGGATTGTGTTTATTCTCAGTGTTGTTCAGTTGTTTTAGCTCTGAAACCCCACATTTGGGATTTTCTGGCAGAGATACTGGAGTATTTCCTTTGCCGCCTTTATGTTACAGAAGGGGGAAACTGAGGCAAAGGGATTAAGTGACGTGCCCAGGGTCACACAGCCAGTTAAGTGTCTGAGGCCAGATTTGAACTCTGCAAGAGGCTCCTTCCTGACTCCGTGCTTGGCCCTATTTGCCATCAGTAGTAATAATTATGAAAAGGAGCCAGTGGTGACTAATGAGGCAGGGACTGACATCTCTGGGGAAGATGGACTGCAGAAGGGAGAAGCCAGTTTTGCAGTAGTCCAGGCAAGACATGACAAGCACATCCTAAGTCACAAAGACGAGCCAGTTGATAGTAGGGTCTTAAGAAATAGAGTAGGGGAGGGATCCTACTTGAAAGTCATCATCTTGAAAAGCCAAAAAATTGTCCCTTTGAGTCATTTAACTGGAGCTACATGTAGCCAGTTGCCCTACATCAATGCCCAACATTTCAAACAATGTCCTGGAGACATCTCAGTGTCTCAAAGAGAGTAGTAATTATCTTTTCTTCAAATCCTTACAACTTTCTCTGTTTTTTCCCAGGGTCCCAGGCCTATAGCGTCAACATTTATCTTTAACTCATGACTCTCCCTCGTTCATTCCACCCCACACCTCTCATCAGCTAATTGTGTGATTTCTATCTTCACAACACCTCTCCTGTTGTAAACCCCTTGCCTCTTCTCAGAGCTACAACTTGGGCAGACCCTCATCATCTCTTGCCTTCTAAATGAACTCAGCTCTCTACAGTGATCCAAGTGATTTTCCTTAAACGTAACCCAGCCATGTGACTCCCTTTCTCAATTCCAGGGGCATTTCATTGTTTCAGGAATAAAGCAGACTCTTTTGTTTAGCTTTTAAAGCACTTTCCAACCTCGCGCAATCCGATTTTTCCCCAGTGACTGCTCCATGCTCTGCCACTCAGGGAAGCCTACTTTTTCTATGCCGCACAGACAATACGCCAGCTCTCCTCCCATACCAACTTAGAGGTGACGCCTTTGTCTAACCCCTCAGCTGCTATTGCCCTTCCTTTCAAACTATGTTGCATTTATTATTCGTCTTTACTTTCTTCCTATTCTGTGTGCATTTGTTTTACTTCCTGTTGGGAACATATGCTGGGTAGTTTTCCTTACTGAATTTACATCGCTGGCATCTAGAGTGGGCATCTGGCATATGTTAAGTTTTTAACAAGTGCTTTTTGATTGACAAAGTGGTGGCTTATGAGAGTAGAAAATGGGGGAGGTATGCAAAATGGGGGAGTTCCATAGAACCTGCAAAACCAGAAATCCAGTTTCAGGGCTGGTGGGAGGGAAAAGGGTAACAGAGATTCCTGGACTCTGAGTAAGCCGAGTACGTGACAGCCCACTGATGGCATGGAAGTCAAGGGGGAAGGCTGGAAATGGTGAGATCTCTCTCATCCATGTTTCCGTATTTGTGAACCAGCAGGGAGTATTCTTACACCTTGTTCTAGAAGAAGTCCAAAAGCAATAAGGCGCATGTACATAAAGGCCCAATAGTCTAATAGCATTGGAGGTCCTTGGATTAGAGTGCCACCCTGCATGATCTCTTTAGAGAGGGGCTTCCTTTCCACCTAGTTTGCATTTCACGTACCCTTGATGTGAAGACCGAGTTAGCACCCTGCATACCCCCGAATCAGCCCGAGTCAGGCTAGGCAAAAGTCCTTAGTCTTTATCCTTGGTCTTTGGGGCTAGAAGTGAAGGGGATGGACGCAGGATGTCCACGGCCTCTCCTCTGCGGCTCCCGCCCAGAGAGCGACCCTGGCTCGTCTTACTCGACCCCCTCGTCCCTCCTGCATTCTCTGCATACACCCATTATTGAGCCAGCACAGAAGAGTGGGAAGGAGCATTCCCCAAGCACATGCCCATGGAGGATTGTCCAATAGGGAATTAGCCTCATGTGCTTGAACCGACCTCAGTGCGAGCACACGAGCTCTCTACACCTCGAAGTCTTAGGAAAGAAAGTGCTTACAGAGGGTCAGGGTCAGGGTCTGGAGCAGTTTTCTTCAAGAACAGCAGTGACCTCCAGCTTACCAGCCCAGGGCTGTCATGGCTGTGCCTCCTCTTCTTAAACAGCAACACTTTTCGGGCAGCCTCGCTGATCATGAATACACTGGGCTCAGCCCAAGAGCTTTGGGATGCCTCAGGTGAACCAAGGAGTTACCCCATTGGCCCCTGGTATCTTCCTGTCACAGCAGCACTCCTCCGCCAACTCTCCTGGGGACCGGGTGGCACAAGGTAGGCCACAAGGTAATTGTTCCTGCCTCTTAACACAGAACAGAGCGTGGGGAGTTGACCCGCCTTGGGCTTTAAGCATCATTTCATCCAGTTCCTTGGTTCCATAGGAAAGGCAGGCCCGTAATGTCAGGGCCACATCAGTGCCAAGAGCTGAATCTAGGTCTTCTGACTCGCAGGCCAGTGCTCTTCCGGGATCAGAACCTGGGTGGACAATAAGAAGAGTTCACTCCCACAATTGGGGAAAAGTTCACTCCCACAATTGGGGAAAAAACCAATTGCCCCCAAATATACGAGGACAAGTGGTCCTGCTGTAGCCCTAGGGGTAGTTAAGGGCATATAGAGTGCTGGACCCTAACTCAGCCCCAGTTCAAATCAAGCCTTCCGATGCTAGCAGTGTGACACAGGCAGGGAGGCCACTTAACCCTTTTTGCCTCAGTTTCCCTCATCTGTAAAATGACTTAGTAAAGGCAGTGGCAAACCACTCCAATATCTCTGTGAGGAAAACTCCAAATGAGGTCACAGAGAGACAGAAATGACCGAAACTGCAGAAGAACAGAACGGAATCACTCCTTAGGAATTCTTTCTATCGCATCCCAAGTAAGTGGTAATTATGCTCTTGCATAAATACATTAATTACAATATTACAGCAGTGTGAGCCATAAGAAGAAAACAAACTAGGAATGGGGTCACCGGGAGGTGATTAACCAAGTGAAGTCAACCATTTTGGTGGCTGGGCTTTCTGTTTATTTTTCCCTGCATCATGATTTTCTGAGTGATTTCTGGCTTCCGTGATCAACATTTTCACCCTTGGTTATATCCTATACATCCCAGTGATTCTAATCCCCACGCCGTCCAAATCCTATTTCCCACCCTCACTTCCCAGTTCCTTACTCCTCCCTCTTGTTACCTCATGCCAAGGCTCCAACCAAATTGTAACCACTGCTCCTACTGGGCCTCATGGAAAGCCTTTTCCTGAGATAAGGAACTTGCCTTCATCCTGGATCTTTTCCTCGCTCAACCTTTCCATCTTCTTGCAATCACCACAACCTGTCCCGCTCTCCCCGATGACGCAGCTTTTCCCACCACTCTTTCCAGCCCTGGCTGCACCAACAATTATTCTCCTTGGCTCACAAGTCTCTCCCTCTTCCATCTATCTTCCATTCAGCTACCAAAGTGATTTCCCCAACCTATGGGACTGACTTTGTCACCCCTGACTCGGTAAATGGCAGGAGCTCCTCTCGTTTCCAGCATCAAATACAAAACCCGCTCTGTGACGGCCAAAGCCCTTCATGATCTAGTCGTTCTTCCCCTCCCCTCTTGCCCCAACCTTTGCCGCTCCCCCCCTGCCCCCATTCGGGCCTCTACTTACTCTCTGCTGTTCACACTAAGTTTCCAGTGCCCTTGGCCTGGAAGGGCCAATATTCTCCCTCTCTCAATTCTAGGCGATTCTCCGGCCAGCCCACTTGCCTAGCATGCTTTTCTTCCTGGTCTCGGCCTACGAGCTTCCCTAACTTCCTTCACATCCCAACTAAAATCTCATCTTCTGCATCTTAGCAACCCTTCTTCATTCCTGGCATTCTTTTATTTTGGGGGGCGTGGTAATAGTATTTCTATGCACATAGTTGTTTTGTTATTTTCCCCTTTAAACTGTATGCTCCTTGAGGGCAGGACACCTTCCCTTTTGCTTGGTTTTGTACCCCCAGAGTGTAACCAGTTAAATGGTAAGTTGAAAACAACTGGATGATCCTGAAGGTCCTTTCAGAGCCATGGGTGTACGGATTGTAGGAGAACTTCATGGAGAGGGGACTTGGAACAGGAGCTGAAGTGAATGGAAAACTTTCGGGAAAAGG